>NC_059291.1:24171692-24351692 GCF_017591435.1 Portunus trituberculatus
GGCATTAAGACTACACTTTACCTATTAATGATCTTTTCTATTTTTTGTCCCAGAAATAGAGATGGGAAAGAAGAGCGCTCGACATATATATAAACATTTCCACTTTTTTAGCTTATATGCCACGAGTACATTCTTAGAAAGATTATAACTATTTTATTAAACCATTTAATATTTACAAAGCGTGCAGAAAAGTACGTTCCAGTTGACCAACTTGCTGTGAAATAATTAACCCATCTGGCGGTTGAAGGCACCTACACAGCAGATCGCGATCGGTCCCAATGGGACCGATTTAGCACAAGAAAAAAAAAAAAAAAAATCTTAAAAACAAAACGGTGACTCACAACGTAAATTTGGTAAGCCTGTGAAAGTATTAAAAAAAAAAGACAAAATGAGCGTATTCCATGCTAGAATAAGAGGTTACAGTAGTAAGTAGATTACAAACAGTAACGGCATGTCTTAATGAACGTGGCTGTCTGATCTATTATTCTACACTAGCCACAGTATTAAAACAAAATGAAAAAAATTACCTACAACACAGGAAGACAATGCATTGTAAGTATATGGCTGAGGGCACGGTATGGTATGGTATGGTATGGCAATGCACTATGTTACTTGGCTTTGTACTTAACTTCTATGCACAACAATTCAATCAAATCAACACTTTACCCTTCCAGCAGCAGCGAATACACAATCACAGGTGCAACAGGCAGAAACAAGGAACACACACATAAATCCTTGGGCAGAAGCTAATACACTGAGACGGAGACAGTTCTCTGTTTTCGCGTGAAAGCTTTATCACCCGCGGACTTCACACCGTACAATCAGTGTTGCCAGATGGGATTGATGAATTCTCAGTAGATTTTACTCTAAAAAATCAGTAGATTGGAAACTTTTTTCGGTAGATTATATATATATATATATATATATATATATATATATATATATATATATATATATATATATATATATATATATATATATATACATATTGCACGTCACGTCTTTTTATATTATCTGCCAAAGGTAAATAATATTAAATACACTTGCAATGGAAACATGAGCAATTTAAATAATGTGTTTTTATCTCATATTTTTTTTTGGCAACAAACATGATTCTTTTTGTTTTGTTTTTTGAAAAGTTTATTATTAAAGAATAAGATCATGCTGGGAATTCCGCAGACAAATTATACTTTTCATATCTTCCGGTACTCAAATAAAAAAGAAAAACAAAAATTGGAACACTTTGATCTAAATGCATAAAGAAAATGAACATCAGAACTTAAAAAATGAGGAGACTGCAAGAGGCCAGATAGACCTACACGAGGCAGTTCCTTTTCTCCCATCCTCCGAACAAATCAATGTTCTATCCAACCAACTATCCACAACCAGCTAATATAAAACCGTAGATAGGTTGAGTTTAGAGAACAGTAAGTAGTTGGCTGAGTAGTTGGCTACACTCGTAAATTAGCACACTCTACCCACATCACTTCACAAACGTAGCCTGCTAATATTTTAGGCTCTATTTTAAATCAACACAAAATTGAACTTTTAAACAGCATAAGTATATTCTCTGAAGACTTACAGGTGCGTGTGTGTAGTCTTAGGAGCCTAAGAGTCAAGACTGTATAGCGCCCGAACCAGCGACATCAGTTACAGTACTATCGGTTTGTTGTCCGTCAGCTGAGATTCGGTACATGAAAGAGACACGTACTCCACAACCCATCTCTCTCTCTCTCTCTCTCTCTCTCTCTCTCTCTCTCGTCGTGTCTAATAACTTACTAAGCGCGGTGCAACCTCATGACTCTCTCTCTCTCTCTCTCTCTCTCTCTCTCTCTCTCTCTCTCTCTCTCTCTCTCTCTCTCTCTCTCTCTCTCTGTAGATTTCGTGGATTTTTCGGGAGGTTTGATCGAAAAATTAGTAGATTTGACCATATTTTCGAAATCTGCCGGTAGATCGGTAGATCCATCAGAAATTCAGTACATCTACCGACTTATCGATAGATCTGGCAACGCTGCGTACAATGTTGTTTACTGCGACTGTCGACTTGTCTCTTTTCAACACTTTCATCCGAACTTTTTATGACACACTTTTCACCGTGTCTGAAATAGATAATGAGGAACTATATACTTAAACGTACATACATAAGAGGTAACTGTGAATATGGTATAACAACTTAAAACAATAATCCTGATAAATGTACTTGTATGACATTAAATAGGTACAAATAGTAGTTATACACATCAAGGATTCTAGAAAGCTTCTATACTCGTTCTTTCCATATAGTATGTATAGGTAGGCTATCAAGGCAAGATCAGTAACTTGCTGCCAAGGAACGAGTGTCACTTAAATTGTGCGAAACAAGTCCGTTGAAATGAAAAGCATGGAGCTAAGCAAAACACAACACATGATATGATGATTCACTACTCGCTGACTCAGTAGTACACACTCTCCTTCATCACGATTCACTAAAGAGCTGTGATCTTCGAGAGAGAGAGAGAGAGAGAGAGAGAGAGAGAGAGAGAGAGAGAGAGAGAGAGAGAGAGAGAGAGAGAGATTGTATTTTTGGAATGAGTAAGTATTTATAGGTATTTCTAATTTCTATCATAATGTGAAAAATATTTGTATTTGAATAATCATATCCATGATATGTGTGTGTGTGTGTGTGTGTGTGTGTGTGTGTGTGTGTGTGTGTGTGTGTGTGCGCTAATGATTGAGGATGATTGAAGTGTCCAACAGTTTTTTTTTTTTTCAACATCAACACCGTTAAGGGATTTTATTGACAAATTACTAGTGTTCCATTGTCTGTGGAATATTAGGCGTTTTCAGTAGCACTTCCGGAAGGCGAACGATCCAGAAGCGCTCGCCCATATATACGCGAACGCCTCTACTGAAAACGACAGTAACACTGCCAGACGATGGGTATGGAAGAGATTTTGGAGTTAGGTTTAGTAGTGAGAAGAGTAAGTTGATGATTGTGAATAGGTCGGAGGATGAATGTAATGCAGCATGGAGGCTGGTAGAGAATGAGTTGAAGCAGGCACAAGAATACAAATACTTAGGGATGTGGAAGAGTCCGAATGGGTGTGAAAGGTCAAACAATGAAAAAATAAGCTTGGTGAACCAGTGGGTGGGCCGTTTAGGAAGCGCGGCAAGGATGAGAGCAAGTAAGTATGACGTGCTGAGAGAAGTGTGCAAGAGTGTGGCTGTCCCCAGTATAATGTATGGTATGGATGTGATTGCATGGAACGAGAGTGAAATTGACAAGTTAGAAGTGGGGCAGTGTAGAGTAGCTAGGTTGGCACTGAATGCACCGAGGTACACGGCAGTAGAAGCCTTAAGAGGGGATATGGGATGGAGCTCTTTTAGGGAAAGACTTATAAAAGCGACACTTAAGTACAAGATTAGGCTTGAGAGAATGGATGATGCAAGAATAGCAAGGATGGTGTATCTGTGGAGTGAAAGTGGAAGCAAATGGAGGAAAAGGTGTATGAGAATGACAGAGAGGAATGGTCTACAGGTTGGGTGGGCAGTGAGAATGGCTGGGGTGAATCAGAATGAGCTGGAATGGGTCGTGACAAGAGAAGGCAGAGTGGGAACAGAATGGGATGCGAGGAAGTGGAAGAGCGAGATAGACAGAGATGTGAAGAGTATGGGACTGAATGAGTGGAGGAATGGGATGGAACGAAAGACTACTCTGGAATGGTACAAGGTGAAAGAGGCCTCGATGTATGAGAGGTGGTACGATGGAAGCCTGGGTGGTGATCTTTTCAGAGCTAGGGCACAGTGTATGGATGTGAATGCAAGGAGTTACAGGTGGTCTGAGTCCTGCAGCAAATTGTGCCAGATGTGTGATTCGGGAGAGGACGAGACGGTGGAGCATGTCATGCTGGACTGTGTGAAGTATGCCAGAGACAGGTATGAGATGATGCAAGTGGTGTTGACTGAGTTAGGGCATAATAGAAACGAGCGAAAGAGTGGAAAAGACGGGGAGGGAGTGGATGGTGGTGCTGCTGGGACTGAGTAATGAAACGAATGAAAGGATGATTGAGGCGGTGAAGGAGTTTCTGGGGAGAATGTGGCGTGCCAGATGTACAGACGGTTAGAGCAAAGGACCCTGTTTCCTTTTTTTTCTTTTTTTTCTGTGCCTTTATTTATTTATTTATTTTTATTTTTATTTATTTATTTATTTATTTATTTTTTTTTTTTTTTTTGTCGTCTACAGGAGCTTCCGATCCAAAGGCCCGGCTCAGGAATGATCCCGAGTCGCTTGTAGTATCAAGATCAAGATCCTGGATTTCGACGGGATCTTTGATCAAGACAGGCTCTTCAGCAGAGACGGCGTCCACCTCAACCTGGATGGAAACCAAAAGATGGAATGGCGAAAACGTAGGTGCGTGAGGCTGACGGGCTGACTGGAGAAAAGACTTTGCAAGGAGTTAGGACACGGAGAGGACGTGATCGCAGCTCGTACTCTCTCCACATCTCCCACGGAACTCTATTTACCTGCTTGTGTGACACACATTTCGGTCTATCCTGTGTTCCATCAGCGCCTATTTTAGTGCCTTTACGCTTCGGGGCCATGCCACCTGGCCCTGCCGGCCCCGTGGCCATGGACCATGACCCGGCCTCCCAAAAGCGGGGACTGTCCCCCTCCCCGTCCATAGAAGGTTCTGGCAAGACCCCTCGCACCCTTCCTGACCAGGACCCTCCTCACACCACGCCAACCACAGCCTCCTTCCTTCTGAGAGCGACCAATGGCACCCGGGTTTTCTCCAATCCCAGCAAGGTGTCCCAGGCCCTCCACTCTTCCACCTTGGGCAAGTACATCTTGGAGGGGGAAACTCGTTCACTGGGCAATGGCTATGCTCTCATCGTCGCCATCGGGGAATCCAACATCTCTAAGGTTCCCGAACTCCAGCTATCCACCTTCCAACTAGGAGACTGGACAGTCACCAGCCGCCGGGCAGACAAAGGAGGTGACACCTTCAGGTACGCCAGGGTGGGGCCTTTGGCAGATGATGTTTACCTGGAGGCCGTGAGGAGGGGCTTCAATACCTTTGATGGAGGTGAGGTGGTAGAGATCACCTGGCTCCCTCCCCATTGTCTGCCCCAGTGTCGCAGTAAAAAATGTCCCGAGAGTGTCTTGCTCATCTGCGCATGCGTGGGTGGCCTATGCACTGCCAGACGCACGATGAGTCAGGACAAGATTTACTAAGCATACTGCGCATGCGTGAGCAGCATGTCATACTGCACCATCATGTATAGGGATAAATACATGTATTTTCCAAATTCTTTCGTCGTATATACAGTCAAATAAAATGTTTATTAAAAATCCAAATGATTGGCATATAAACAGATCATTAATATCACGAATAAATGAATATTTCCATCTCAAGCATGATGATTCCCCCCCCCCCCGATTTTTAGGAGATATGGAGTGTTTTAAAGGAGTAGAGAAATGGAGAAAAAAATTAGGAGTTCTTTGTAAAGTCGAGAGATGGTCAAACCCCCTCCCAAACTCTGTAAACTCTTGATTTAATGCCCATGGAATTGGCAAAAGGGTAACATAAAAGTGAGGAACACGAGGGGAGACGAGAAGCGACGCCGATTTGAGCCTGTGCATAGGCCACCCACGCATGCGCAGATGAGCAAGACACTTCCGGGACATTTTTACTGCGACACCGGTCCTCCACAGGGAGGTGGCTGCGCCTTAAGGTAAGCGGGACCCTTCCCACTCGTGTAGCCATACATCAGCTGGTATACAGGCCCATGCCTTACCTCCTGCCTCTACTTCTCTGTCCGGGGTGCTTGAAGATTGGCCACTCCATCAACACCTGCAGGTCAAATGTCCGTTGCTCCAGGTGCAGTGGCCCTCACTCCTCCCAGACAGACGATGCCACATGCACCCGACCATTCCACTGTTTTCAGTGTGGTGGACCACACGGACCCAGGTCAGTCTACTACCCCCTCAACCGCCAGGCCCAACACTTACATCAATCTGACTCAGGAAGGACACCCTCTCACTGACATCAACAGGCACCTGAGGTCCTTACAGCTCCCCAAGCAGCAGGCCACCCACAAGCCTGCCCCTCCTAACGCTACACTGCCACCATCACACCCTCAGCCTCCACGACAAGTTCAGTCAGGTGTACCTTACTCCACAGTAGTCACCACAGGAAACAGGTTTGCTCTTCTGCAGGACCTCGAAGATGGAAATGCCCCAGACGTTGCTCCGACCCCTGCACCTAACAGTACAGCCACCCACTCCTCCAGCAGGTGCAGCCGCTCACAACGTCCTTCCCCCAGGTGGCAGCGAAATCCGCCAGCCCTGCCACCTCCCACTTCACAAACCCTGGACTGTGACCTCGTGCACTCCCTCACAGTGGCTGACGTCCATCCACCTCCTGCCAGTCCCACTCACATAAGCAAGGAGATTGCTCCCCTACCCCAACCACCCCGCCTACCTACACCAACCGGTCCTGCACCTCTTCCAAGTCATACTGCTGCTCCTGTTCATCTACCTCAGTCACCTGAAGGTATGTCATCCACATCCCCCAAGGAAGACACCATCTCCCAACTGCTCACCCTCTTCTGGAAAGGGCTTCACCTTTACCAGAATGGCACTCCTATTCCCACCATACTCACCTCTTTGTGGCCCACTCTCTCCAAACTCCTGACCTCTCTCTTCCAATAATGGCCTTCACAGTAATGTTCTGGAATGCCAGATCTCTCCTCCGCAAGTCCCATGAGCTCCAGACATACCTAAAGGACACCCTTCCATCCGTCATCGGAATATGTGAGACGTGGCTGCCCCCTCACATCTCTCTTACCCTCCCCGGATACACCATCATCCGTAGGGACCGCCCTCAAGGACGCGGTGGAGGTGTCCTTCTCGCTTTCCGCAACAGCCTCATCCACACCCAGCTTACCCTTCCTCAGTGGCAGGGCGGCAGCATGGAGGTGGTTGCTGCCCAGGTCGGCCTCCACTTGGACTGGCTCACTGTGGTGGCGTGCTACAACCCTGCCGATAATGCCACCCAACAGGAGTATGACCACTACTTTTCCACCCTTCCACAGCCAGTACTCATCATGGGGGATTTCAACGCACACCACCAACGCTGGAATCCTTCCTTACTGCCATGCAACCACAACCCCACAGGAACTGCTCTCTTCCAAACCCTTCTGGACTCTCCTCACCTCTCCCTCCTCAGTCCACCTGGCCTGGCTACATACCTCCACCCTCACACAGGAGCCCCTTCTGTCCTTGACCTATTCCTGGGTGACTCAACTTTCCAGTCCTCACAGTTTTCCACAGGACCCTACATGGGCAGCGACCATCTCCCGCTACTGGCCACTTTACCATACATCCGTCCCAGACCCCACCCTGGCCGTCTACTTCGTTAGACCCTGACACAATCAGCCTGGCCCCGGTTTCAAGAAACCTTATCTAATCCCGATGTCACCACACTCCAACTTGACCAAGCAGTTCTAGCCCTCAGCCAGTCATTAGAAGCAGCAGGACGAGCAGCCTTTTCCCTTTCCACCAGACAGTCTCCTCGTCGTCCTGGGAAACCGTGGTGGGACGAGGCATGTGCCAAGGCTGTCCAAGACCGCCGACATGCTTGGTCTCAATGGAGGCGAACCCTAACACCACAGGCAGGGAAAGAATATCGCCGCCTCGATGCCATCTGTGCCAAGACCATCCTCAAGGCCAAGAGACGTGCTTGGAGGGCACACTGCTCCTCTCTCTCCTTCTCCTCCTCCTCAAAACAAACCTGGGACTTCCTGCACATCATGGAAGGTAAACAGGTTTGCCAAGCCATCCCCCTAACTGGTCACTCCCAGACACCACTGGACAATCAGCAGAAGGCTGAGCTGCTGGCATGCCATTACCACCACAAAATTGGCATTCCTCCAACTCTCCAACCTCCACAAGACTTGGACTCCGTCATTACCACAGCTGTCACCACTCCTGGCATCCCAGACCTTATCCAGCCCTTCACCCCACAAGAACTGGCAGCAGCCACCTCCACTCTCAAGACTGGCAAGGCTCCGGGCCCAGACCTGCTCCCATCAGAGTTCCTCACCCACCTCACTCCTCCCTTACAAGTTAGCCTCCTTCACATCTTCAACACCAGTTGGCTGTCAGGACACTTCCCTACAAGTTGGAAGTCCTCCATTCTCCTCCCTATCCCCAAACCAGGGAAGGACCCAACACGACCATCCTCCTACAGACCCATCGCCCTCCTCTCCAACATAGGCAAGCTATTGGAGCGCCTGGTAACCACCCGTCTCACCTGGTGGCTGGAGATGAAACACCTACTGAGTGATCAGCAGTGTGGTTTCCGACCCACAGGGTACCCTGGACGTGCTGGGTCAGATGGAGTATCACATTTGTGACACTTACCGCAAGCGGCAGGTCATGACATCCCTCTTCGTCGACCTCGAGGAAGCATTTGACTCAGCACCACACACGGGAATCCTCTACAAGCTGGCCAACATGGGCATTACAGGCACCACTCTTTCCTGGGTGAAGGACTTCCTTTCTGGTCGCTCTTTCCAGGTTGCAGTGGGTGCCTCCAAGTCTGCCCTGCACTCCATACAGCGAGGTGTCCCCCAGGGGTCTGTACTCAGCCCACTCCTCTTCAACATCATTCTGGCAGACCTCCACCTCCCTCCCCATACTCACCTACTTATTTATGCAGATGACATCACCATCGTCAGCAGGGCAGCAACACTAGACCAGTCCTCCACCCATCTCCAGGAAGCAGCCACATTACTGGGAAGTTGGCTGACCATCTGGGGACTCACAGTCAGCGCCCAGAAGAGCACACTCATGTGCTTCACGCTCAAAAAACTCCGCACCCACCCTACAGTTACCATCCGGGGGGAGCCTGTCCCCTACTCCACCACCCACACCTTCCTCGGGCTTCGTCACTTGGAATGCAAGGGAGCATGAATCAGCGATTGACTACATGCTGGTGAATGGAAGAATGCGTGAGATTGTGTCACACATGTGGATAGATGAGGATGGTATGGTGGATATTGTGTCTGACCACAATATGCTGGTCATGGAGTGCCGGATGCAGAGTGAGAATGAAGTGAAAGTGGCAGGTAAGGAAAGGAGGTGGAGACTGAGAGATGTAAGGTGGGAGAACTTTCAGGTAGATCTGAGTGAGAGAAGGTGGGATGATGATGTAAGGGTACATGATGTGGAGCACCTGAATGAGAGACTGGTTGAGAATGTGCGGAGTGCTGCCGAGAATCAGATAGGGTATGTGAGAGTAGGTAGGAGAAAGAGAGTATGCAAACCATGGTGGAACAGTGAAATCAGAGAGGCCAGGAAGGAGCGAAAGAGAATGAGTAGACAGTGTAGATGGTTGAGAAAAAAGAGACATGAAAGCGATGAGGCAGAGAATGAGTACCTGAATGCATGGGAAGAATATGTGAAACAACAGAGACTCACAAGGCGAATGATAATGAAAGCTAAAGTGAAGTGTGAAAGGAGTGTGATTGAATCTTTAAGAGAGAAAGGCATGGAAGGTGGCCGTGAATGGTACAAGTTCATGAGAGGTGAGAATATGTCAGAGAATGTTGGTGTGGAGAGTCTGAAAGTGAATGGGAAGTTATAACAGAGAAGAATGAGATTAGGGAGGCAATTAGACAGTTCTGGGAAGAGGTGGGTGGTGTAGGTGAAGTGTTTGGTGTGAGAGAAGGATGTGTGACTGGAGATGAAGAATGCAGATGAAATGAATGAGAGAATCAGCAAGGAGGAGGTAGAGAGATGTGTGAAAAGGCAGAAGAATGGGAAGGCAGCAGGTTTAGACGGGATACCATATGAGATGTATAAAAATGGTGGGGAGGTTGTTACTGACAGGATGACTGAGGTGTTTAACCAGGTGTGGGAGGAAGAGAGGGTACCAAGAATCTGGAATGAATGCAGGGTGACTGTTACATAAGGGAGGACACAATAGTAAGAATGAACTGAAGAACTATAGGCCGATTGCATTATTAAACACAGTAGGTAAAGTATTTAGTGGAGTGCTGAATGAGAGATTGTGTAAATGGATTGAGCGAGCTGGAGTGTTAGGTGAGGAACAGAATGTTTTCCGTGTGGACAGGAGAGCTGAGGATAACTTGTTTATGGTAAATGAAACGACTGAGAAAAAAAGAAAGGAGGGAGGCAAATTGTATTTAGGTTTTTTGGATATAGAAAAAGCTTATGATAGGGTGGATAGAGAAATGTTAGTCAGAGTCTTAGGAAAGATTGGGTTGAGTGAAAAAAATAATCAACATAGTGCATAGTGTATGTTGACACCAAAGCTAAATACAGACTAGGAAATATAGAGACAGACTGGGTGAAAAGTGAGAGAGGAGTTAGGCAAGGATGTATTCTGTCACCAACCCTTTTCAGTTTGTATACACAGGAGTTAGCAGCCAGATTGAGAAGAATGAATGCAGGAGTAAGAGTGGGAAATGAGAAGATAGGTGTGCTCCTTTATGCAGATGATGTGGTGGTCATGAGTGAGTCAGCAGTTGAGTTGCAGAGAATGCTAGATGTTGTGGATGGATATGGGAGAGACTTTGGAGTTAGGTTTAGTAGTGAGAAAAGTAAGGTGATGATAGTGAATAGGTCTGAGGATGAAAGCAATGCAGTATGGAAAATTGGAGAGAATGAGATGAATCAGGCACGAGAATATAAGTACTTGGGGATGTGGGTGAGTCCAAGTGGGTGTGAAAAGACAAAGAATGAAAAGTTAGGTTTAGTGAATCAGTGGGTAGGACGATTGGGGAGTGCAGCAAGAATGAGAGCAAGCAAATATGATGTGCTGAGAGAGGTGTGGAAGAGTGTGGCGGTGCCCAGCATAATGTATGGTATGGATGTGATTGCATGGAATGAAAGTGAAATTGACAAGCTAGAAGTGGGACAAAATAGAATAGGTAGAATGGCACTGAATGCTCCAAGGTACACAGCAGTAGAAGCTTTGAGAGGGGATATGGGATGGAGCACCTTTAGGGAAAGACTAGTTAAAGCCACACTTAGATACAAGGTCAGGCTGGAAAGAATGGATGAGGAAAGAATAGTGAGGAAGGTGTACCTGTGGAATGAAAGTGGGAGTCAGTGGAGGAAGAGGTGCATGAGAATGACAGAGAGGAGTGGTTTACAAGTGGTATGGGGGATGAGAATGGCTGGGAGGAATCAAAGTGAGCGTGAATGGATCGTGACAAGAGGAGGCAGGGTAGGAACTGAATGGGATGCAAGGAAATGGAAGAGTGAGATAGACAGAGAGGTGAAGTGGGTGGGACTGAATATATATATATATATATATATATATATATATATATATATATATATATATATATATATATATATATATATATATATATATATGTGTGTGTGTGTGTGTGTGTGTGTGTGTGTGTGTGTGTGTGTGTGTGCATAGTCTACAGAATTTTTCCGGAATCTCAAGATATTTTAATGGCAAAGCTACAGAAAAAATGGGTTGGGAACCTGGCAACACTGTTCGTTAGTCTGCGCCCAGCGGCTATCGGCTCCACCACGCTGCTCGCACCTGCTGTCACACTGCCACACAGTCACGATCGTCAGTCGTCACGCTCTATCATTAACTCGATCACTGTGACAGTGTGACTTCCATCATTCTTAGTTACATATTCATCATGAGTGACAGTGACAGTGACAACAGTGGCAGGGAAACTCCTGGAACTTCGCACAAACGGAAAAAGGTATGTATTGTAGAGCTATCAGATTTTGCCCTTTCAGTACTTTGCTTACCCCACTCCAATGCAGAGTGCGAAAGAGTGTTTAGCAAAATCAATTTGTTCAAGACAAAAATCAGATGCAAGTTAAACACTGATACTGTAAATGGTGCTTTGTTGTCAGCAGAGTGTGTCAAAAGTGAAGAATCATGTGATAAATTTACACCATCTAAAGACATGCTAAATCGGGTAAGAAACAGTAAGCTGTTATATGATAATGTACAGTTGGATGATACAACACAATAATATTTTAGTAGCCTAATTCTTTGTATGTACACTTAATGAAGATTGAGGTGGTTTGGTCATGTGAGGAGAAGAGGAAATGACAATATACTTAGAATAGCAGCAGAGATGGAGGTGCAGCGTATGGAATTTTATTATGATGATGATGATGATGATAATTCTTTCATTTCCATTATTTGTATTTTCCCTAAAGTTTAAAGCATAACGCTTATAATTTTTGTTATGCTTTCTTGATTTTTTTATCTTATTTCTAAGAGAAATGTCAATGTTTAACCATAATAAATGTTCATGACTTCACTATTTTTTCAAGTTTTCACCTTATTATAATCATCAGTCTAAATGAAATTACTTTAGCATTTCAGCATGTGTAATTCTAGTAGTAAAAATACATGCGATAATTTAGGCAAAAAAACGATATAAGTGTACGATAAATTGAAGGAAAAACGATAATTTTGAGGAAAAATACGATAATTCCACTAAGGAAATCTGGCAACCCTGAGAGACCAAATAATATAGGTGATTTCTGCCAATTCCGGAACTATTTTTGTTGCCATTCTCTGCAATCTCTCCAACTTCTTTATATGCTTCTTTTTATAAGGGGACCAAACCACCCCAGCATATTCCAATCTTGGTCTAATTACAGTAGTAATTAATTTCTTTATCACATCTTTATCTATATAATGAAAGGCTAATCCAATATTTCTAATCAAATTATATATTTCTCCAAACATCTTGTCAATATGAGCCTCAAACTGTCCATGGTCTTGTATTATCACTCCCAAATCCTTTTCCTTTTCCACCTTTTTCAACACTACTCCTTCACCCATCTTATATAACCCTCTTGGCCGTCTTCCACTCTTCCCCATCTCCATTACATGACTTTTGCTCAGATTAAATTCCATCTCCCACCTCTTACTCCACTCCCAAATCCTATCTAGATCTGCCTGTAAAATTTCACAATCTTCTTCACTCTTCACACACCTACACAATTTCGCATCATCTGCAAACAAATTAATATAACTGTTTACTCCCTCTGGCATATCATTAATATAGACAAGGAAAAGTATTGGTGCCAGCACTGAACATTGTGAGACTCCACTCTCCACCACCAACTAGTCCGGCTTTGCATCTCTTATTACCGTTCTCATCTCCCTCCATCTCAAATAGTTTTCCATCCATTTTAACAATTTTCCCTTCAGTCCTCCATAAATCTCTAATTTCCATAGCAGTCTCATGTGAGGTACCTTGTCAAAAGCTTTTTTCAAATCCAAATATACAGTCTATCCATCCCTCTCTCTCTTGTATTTTGTCAACCACTCTCGAATAAAAGCTCAGTAGATGCGTTACACATGACCTCCCTTTCCTGTGTGTGTGTGTGTGTGTGTGTGTGTGTGTGTGTATTTACCTATTTGTGTATTACAGGGCCCGAGCTAAGCTCTCTGTGTCCTGTCTCCTTGTCCATTCCTGTCATTTTTGGTATACTTATATAATGATATGGCTGCACCAGTTGACACTTTTATTGAAATCTATAAGTTCTAGAATCTAGAACCATCCCAGTGTCAACCTTGTAGCAGAGAATTCTGCCCTAGGGGAGCTAAAAAATGGGCTGTACCTGTTTTACCCATGGGGTAAAACTATCCTAGGAGACTACATTTACCATGAAGGTAACCTTGGCCTTGTCTAGAATTACCAAAAAATCAATCTGGCCTAGTCTAGAACTACCCCAGCTCAATCTGGTATGGATGAATTCTGGTGTAAGGGGTATGAAAATTGGGCTAGACCAGTTTCAACCGTAGGGTAAAACTATCATCCTAAACTACACTTATCCCTAGTCTGGAACTACCCAGAAGTAAAACTGGGCAGGGATGTAATTCTGGTATGTTACAATGAGCCTTCTAGATGGTAAAAGAGCACTTCTGGGATCATACCATTTTTTGTTAAATTAAATCAATTCATTTATCAGAAAAATTACTATTGCCTTACACAAGATAATCTGGCATTGATCAGCTGGTGGAAAAGAAACAGATGCATTCCTCCCAACAAACTGAGCTGTCAGTTCATACGTGTTCTACTTGTGGATAAATTGATATTTGCTGGAATTGAATTTTTTTTCTGGAACCAGGTGGTACACAAGGATTGCCTGGGACCTCTAAGTGGTACTTGTTTAGGAAAAGCTTGGGAGCCACTGACCTATAGTATTAGCACTGATGTTGCAATTACTGAATCTTCAAATCTACTTTTTCTTTTCTCTTTACTCATTAACACTTTTTTCCTTCGCTGAAACAAATAAAGATAAGCGTTAGAAAAGCCCGCCTTCATGTTTGTGCTATTACGATTATTATTGATTTATTTTTGGTAGATATGTATAGACTATCAAAGAGAAACTAGAATTACACAAATTACAAAATACATACTATAGAAAATACGTACATAAATAAAGAAAGAAAGCTACTTTCTAATGAGTAATACTGATTAAGATTAGGTTAGGTATAACCATATCCAGCATATCACTGAGCATTTCCTTGTCCATACTAAGTAAATTTCTTATAGTCTACAAATGGGTTTACAAGTTCTGTACAAAAGCTGTCTTGGATGAATTCATGCCCTTCTTTAAGCTAGTTTTTCATCCACACCTTCCTTCTTTGGTTCTATGCTCTCCATAGCAAGGACAATGACAGTACATGCCGCCTCCCTACTCATCTTAACTGAATAAAGCACACAACACCCGATGATTACATTGTCTCATTTCTTGTGAGCTGAACTGTTTGTGCAATCACTGTAAAAGGTAGCCTTAATGGGTGTTCCACTGTCTTATGGAAATGTTGCCTGCTTATCAATCTTTGGGTCATCTGCTGCTGCTGGGAAAAGATCAATGCCACACCATTTTTTTTATTTATTTATTTATTTTTTTATTACTAATGAAGTAATACTAATACTGCAGAACTGCAATACTAAATTGCATTACAATACAAATATTGATTTAATGTTGCATTTACATAATATACATGAATGAAATACTATACATATTTACAAACTGGCAGTTCACCAATGCAGAAAGTTTGATTTGTGTAAGGAATACTGGCTAAATTCCTAGGCATGTTAGCTCCACCAATATTGTCCCACTTTAAAATACAATCCATTTTCAGGGAGTGTATGCTTGTAATACTGCTAACATGATGATTCTCACAATACAGCAATAATGAGAATCAACAATAACAGGAACAAAGTTTAAGTGTAGGGCTAAACTTCTATCTTGTATTTTGGACAATTGAAAAAAAAAAATAAATAAATAAATAAAAAAAGTAAAAAATACTGTACCATACTCTCAATAAAATTATGAAACCAAACACGGTGCAAATTCTTTACTCTTGAAAAAACAAACAATTTGTATCTTTCATTGTGCATGAAGATGAAGTGATATCTGGTCTTGAATACCTTATTTTAAAGAGGATCTCAGTTTGGTAAAGGGATACTAGATAAATGAATAAATAAAATATGATCTTGAGAAAAATTGGAGGTTGCATTAAGAACACCTGTAACTGTGGTGAATGGTTTGTGATAAAAATGTTTTCTCTCTAAGAAAAAAATCTTATGACATGAATCACAACTGTGGTAGAGGGTTTGTTGTAAAATATTTTCTGACTCGGAAAAATAAACTTGGAACATGAATTATTATTGTGGTACATGGTTTATGGTTAAAACACTTTCTATATCCACCCCAGAGACTAATCTACAGATCTAAATGTTCAAACACAATGAAAACTAAGAGAATACAGTTGAGCGTACACCCTAACCAACCCAAAACTTCCTAATGTACGTAAAGAGCAACACTGCTACAGCTCCACAGATCCCAAACTTGATAATCTTGAAGGTCACCACAGCACCAGCACCCTCTATGGAGTGCACCATGTTATTATTCAACACAAACACCATCTTGCTCTCCTCCAGCAACCTCTGTCGTAAGTCCTCATCCACGGCCTCAGCGATGTGATTCATAGCATCTGCCATTTCTTTCTTCATCTTGCTAACAGAACCTTCTATTTCAGTGACAGCAAGACCCTCCATAGACTCCTGAAAATTATATGTTCACAATTACATACCATATTTGATGGCTTATAAGATCAGTACAACCTAGCATTGAAAAAAAAAAGGATAAAGAAGTGGGTTTATGCTCTAAATATGAAGTGCATTTGAAATGCTCCCTTCCATATGTGTTCAGATCTTTATCAAATCCCAACACTTTACATTTGATAACATTAATATTTGCTGGCACCTACCAACACTGGTCCTTAGACCAAGCATTCTCTGAAATATAAACAAATATAGTGTCAGCAATGACACTGTCAGAGCCCAAAAGGGTAAGAAAGTTTGCACATCACATTTCTTTTCGACCATTCTCCATGTAATTCAAGTTCTAATATTGACGTACATTTTCAAAGCATTAGGATTAAGGAATAATAGTACCATGCTAAGGAACAGTGAATCTTACACGTGTCATCAAGTTTGGTCTATAACTAACTGCAGATTGTTTTGCTAAGTACATACAATGTAAGCATTGTCACTTACTGTATTTTACGGCTTGCAAGACACTGCATCTTGAAGATGCACCCTAATATTTGAAGGAAATTTCTAAGAAAAAAAAAGTCATTCTCATGCAAGAACACATTCACCACTGAACACAAAAACACATGAAGCAAGGAGTCTGCAAGACACTATTGTTTCAGTACTTATTACAAATTTGCTGGAGCACTCACCACAAATTTACAACTATGTAAATAAAAACACCATAGGTAAATACGAACACACAGTGAAGCAGTCCATCTCTTCTTCTTGCTTTAGTGGCTGGCGATGGCACATATTGGACGTATTGTTTACATTACGTGATCACTTGTTCTCAATTTCGGAGGTTTGTCATTCGGAAATTCCAAAGTTTCGGAAATTTAGGAGGCTGAATAACTTAGGTTATTAAAATAACTGAATCCGCCAATCGCCGAAACCGAACGAGTCAGTGCTGCAGTTCGTATTTATTATATTTTGCAATCATGCTTCACAGGCTTTATCAATGTGAATATAATTCACAAGTGGAATTTTGACTCACTTGAACAAGTAAGCCATTTGGATGTTCTATCAACCCTTATGTTCTGGTGATTAAACTATTTTCCAATATCCCATGATAGGTAAAAATGGTAAACCTAGAAATAGCCAGAAAACTGTTTGAATACTAATAATTATTTTCTTTTGTTATTCTGAATACAATGATGAACTCTGAAAGTTTAGTTATTGCCTTATCAAGGATTCCTCCTCCGCCCGCTGTGTGATCCGTCAAGCAGAAACAGCTCGGTGAGCGATGACACCGCGCAAACACACACACACACACACTCTCTCTCTCTCTCTCTCATCTTGGAAGAGAAATTGTACACTTCCAATGAGAGAGAGAGAGAGAGAGAGAGAGAGAGAGAGAGAGAGAGAGAGAGAGAGAGAGAGAGAGAGAGAGAGAGAGAGTATTCTTTCACCCCTTCTCATATAAAGTTTCAAGCAAATAACATGTAGGTATTGTATCATTAACATGATAGTTGAGTTGTTCTCATTTATACTGGTAAAATTATGAATTAAGGTTGGTACTGTTTAGTGTTGGAAGGATTTGAATGGTTTTGTTTGCTGTTTCGATTCGGGTTTATATGTTCTATAAGTAGGTTTGGTCGGCGATGCGGTGCAGTACAAAGACACAGTCGCCTCTTGGTTTTGGTGGGACACAGCCGTGGTGGCCAGAGTTGGGTGTGGTACAAGCCGGGTGATGGATAGGAGAGAATTCATCGGCCGACGGTAAGATTTAATTGTTTGTTATTATGTTAATTAGTTATCTGTGTTACGCGCTAGGGATACTTTGCTGTGATGATTGATGAGTGTTATGTATGTGCTAGAGATACTTTGCTGTGATGATTGATGAGTGTTATGTTCACGTGTATAGTTATGTTAGTGCTAAGTGATAGTGACAAGTGGTTTCGACATGTTTGTAATTGCAGGCGATCGTTTCATGGCTGTGCATTCTTACTGATTACTTGGCTTGGGGTGCAGTGTGCTGGACTTGTACTGTGGTACTGTGGTGGGTCGCTGGGGTTGCCAAGTGTCGCCCTCAGAATGGGAGAATAGCTTCATTACTCCTAATATACAGAGCTAGTGGCAACACTACAGGTGGAAAAAGAAGCCAGATACTTCCACTCGCCATCTGACTCAAGAAACCGCACTTGGAGCTCAAACATGAGACACGAAAATTCTTGATTACGGGAACGATCACCGTCGCTACGGACGCACTGATGCAATCGTTCATATACGATCGCCGGAACATAAGGGTTAATAAAGGTATAAAGGCACCTGGCATGTATTTACCTAGTTGTATCTACCTAGTTGTAGTTTTACAGGGCCTGGGCTTTATGCTCGTGTGGCCCCGTCTCCATATCTACACTTATCCAATCTTACTTTAAAAGTATGCACACTCGACATCTTTGCGGGAAACTATATTTTTTAACATCTCTCAGACATCTTCCTTTTCTCAGCTTTTTACTATGCGATCTTTTTACTATGCTTCAAATGTCATATTCTTCTCTCAGGATCAGTTTCTCATTATCCACTTGATCCATTCCATTGGTCAATTTATAAACTTGTATCAGATCTCCTCTCTCCCTTCTTTGTTCCAGGGTTGGCAGATCCATAGCCTTTAGTCTCTGTTTCATATTTGTTTACAGCTTCGTCTGAATCAGTTTTGAAATACCTGCTTCGGAACAGTTCTGAATTCTTAGTGTCCGAACCATTGTGTTAATTCTTCTCAATAAAGTTGTGAGTTCTAACAGGGACACTGCAGCAGCCATGCCTTTCCCTACCGCTCAAGTATTACTATAACTTACATAACGCAACATGGTGGCAGCGGTGGGATAGTGCTCTGCGCCGCCTGAACAACATGCACTGGCTGTCTGACTGCTGATAGAAACCTTCTGCTCCAGTCCCTACTCCAGCTCCAGTCTCTGCTCCTGCTCCCTCTGCTCAGGATGCCTGATAACTGTGCTCCCAAGATAGACCATCCTCCTCTGCTCCTATTTGGTTCCAGCCCTGCTACAAATTGGAGATTGTTCAAGAGAAGGTGGAACAACTTGAGCGTCCTCTCTGATCTAGCCAAGAAGTCTCATTGAGTACCAAGTTGCTTTGCTGGAGAACAACTTGGGTGACGACGCTATGCGGATCTATGAAGGATTCCACTTCGACACGCCTGATGATATCAGAACGCTGCTGAGATCCTGGCCAAGCTGGAGTCGCATGCAGTGGGTGAAGCGAATGAGACATATGAACGTTTTGTCTTCAATCGACGGTGCCAAGAGGAGGGGGAGAGCTTTGAAAATTTTTAGTGACCTCCGAGTACTAGTGAAGTTGTGCAATTTTTGTAACAATTATCTAGACTCTATTCTGCATGGCAAAATTGTGATTGGCATGAGAGACTCTGCTACTAGACAAGAATTGCTGAAGATACGGAATTTGACTCTTGATAAGCAAAGCTACTGAAACTGCTGAGACATATATAACAGGGAGTTAAAGCCAGACAAGGTGCTTCACGTGTCGAGCGGTGCTTCGAAGAAAGTGTTCGCTGGTAAAGGTGAACTTAAGTGCAAATACTGTGGTTATCTTCATGTAATGAAAAAGGACCTGTGCCCGGCTTATGGACAGACATATAGGAAATGTAGCAGATTGAACCATTTTGCACGCAAGTGTACAGCAAAAAGTAAACTGAAAACATCAAAAGTAAAATGTCCAAAGTTCACACGATTGAAAGTGATCCACATGCAACTGAAAGTGATTCGTTCTCCTCCGAGGAAGAGTGGATAGGCATGGTTGCTTCCAGCCATACGAAACTGATAAAATGCAGAATGAAAGTCGCTGGTAGTGATGTGGTTTTTCAGGTTGACCCAGGTGCCTCTGTCAACCTGCTGCCAGTGTGTCATGCGGATGAAATTAAGCCCAATACGCGTGCTTCAAATGTGGAACGACTCCCAGCTCAACACCCTTGGAACTTGCAGGACTACTGTGCGGAACCCAAGGAATGGAAAGAAGTATTCGGATGAATTTCAGGTATATGATGGTGATCATGTACCTATCCTTGGACTCAGTGCTAGTGAAGCAATGGGACTTGTTACAGTTGAAGAGGCTAATTTTGAGAGAGTATCATATATCTCCGAAGAATATGGACAAGTATTCAACAAAGAACTGGGTGCCTTACCCAGTGTTCAGCATCTTCGCACCAACCCTGACATCAAGCCAACAGTCATGCCAACGAGGAGGATACCTATTGCTGTCAGACTGAAACTGAGAGAGGAACTGAAGAGACTTCAGTCCTTGGGAGTCATCCAGGAACTAGACGAGCCCACTCCATGGGTGAGTCAGGTGGTAACAACCCTTAACCCTTTAAATACAAGCTCTTACGCGTGTACGAGGTATGGGCCCTCGTACGCGTGTACGATATCGCGCCTTACAATCGTATAGGGGCAAGTATATGCTTGTATTATTTTGTTTCTTTGTTTCTTTGGCTTGCATGCTACCCTGGGATGTACGTGAGTCATGCATGATTCCACCTACAATACCCGTCTAGCCAATGGGCATTGAGATAGGTGTGACGCCATATGACACGTCATCGCTCATTAGCCACTCATTATGTCCTGCTAAGCATTCAGTATTGTTTTTGCTTTAGTGAGCACACGTATGGAGGATTTTACTGCCATAGTGTTTTTTGCCCTACTAACTTGCCATGTCTGACCAAGCATCAGACTCTGACCTGGAATATGTGCCAGGGGATAGTGAGGATAGTGATGATAGTTGTGAGAGTGACTGTGATTATGACACAGATGATGACATAGGCGATGACGTAGAGCCTGTGGTTGACCAGGGGTGGGCCCAAGCCCAAGCCATGGGAGACACAGGCGGGTCCCAGTAGCACTGGCACCCACCAATCCTCCCCCTCTCCCCTCCCCACCAAGCCACTCAAGCCCAACATCGCCCATGTGAATGTGAGTACAATAATAATAATAATAATAATGATGATAATAACAATAATAATAATAATAATAATAATAATAATTATGCATTATAATATATATTATTATTATTTTGTAAATTAGTACATAGCCTATTGGTAATACAATACGGTATTATTACATTATTATTGTTATTATCAATATTGTTGAGCAAAGAACATAATCTAATTACGTAATTGGGGTAAAGGTGTGAGGCGACACTGGTGGTGTACTTGGTGGTGTAATGGGAGATGCGGGTGGTGTGCAGGGCGGGCAAGCAGCAACCCACGCTTCCATCCATTCAAGTGGGTTTGCACCTTGTATTTATATATATATATATATATATATATATATATATATATATATATATATATATATATATATATATATATATTGACCATTTTTATTTTGCTCAGCATATAGTAGAGACATCAATGAAGCGTATGTCAGAAATATTCAGGCCATAAAATATTTTTTTACATACGTAAACGTAACCTAAATATATGCTACCAATGTGAGGCAACCGAACCTAACACAAACAAACGAAGCCTACCATAACCTTCAATGAGGTGTCTACTATCTGTTGAACATAAAAATAAAGAAATATGACCATAGAAAATGAGTGAAAACATGAGTTAATTGAGTGCGTAGTGGCAGTGCGCGCGACAGGTTTCAGCTTGTACACTGAGTGGGGCGCGGGGGGGGCCGCCCTTGTGGCGAAGGGGTTAAGGAGAACGGAAGCCTGCGAGTGTGCATTGATCCAAGAGAACTAAATAAAGCTTTGCTACAGGAACGTTATGTGTTGCCGATACTAGAAGACACTCCTGCATGAGCTCCGGCACTCAACTGTATTTAGTAAAGCTGATCTCTCCTCTGGATACTGGCACGTAAGACTGGATGAGGAGTCCAGTAATCTCACTACCTTTCAAGCCTGCTTTGGGAGGTTCAAGTTCAAGATGTTACCATTTGGCTTGTCAGTATCTGCAGAAATATTTCATAAGAGACTACTGGAAGCTGTGAGAGACCTACCAGGTGTGCTATGCATTGCTGATGACTTGATAATTCATGGGAAAAGTGTGTGAGCATGACAGCAATTTAAGAGGTCTTCTAGAAAGGTGTAAGAAACTCGGTATAAAGCTGAACAAAGAAAAACTAGAACTGAGAGACAATGAAGTTACATTTATGGGACACAGAGTTGGTAAAGAAGGATTAAAAGTGGACCCAGGAAAAGTGAAAGCTATCAATGATATTGAGCCACCAAGGGGGATAGAAGAGCTGCGTAGATTTCTGGGACTTGTGAACTACGTCACAAAGTCCGTTCCAAAAGCAGCTGAGGTGATGCAGTCATTGCACAACCTATTGAAAAAGGATGTTAAGTGGTTGTGGAATGTAACCCATCAAAAAGCCTTTCAGCAAATGAAGGAAACGATCACTAAATTCCCTGTGGTTGGGTTCTACGACCCGAAACTTGAACTGATGCTTGAAACAGATTCAGTGAGTATGGTCTCGGCGCAGCGTTATGGCAGTGTGGGAAGCCCATCGCGTATGCCAGCCGTTCTCTTTCTGACACTGAAAGAAGGTATGCACAAATAGAAAAGGAAATGCTCACTGTGCAGTATGGACTTGGGAAATTCCACCACTTTACCTACGGGAGAAGTACGCAAGTGGTAACTGATCACAAACCTCTGGTAGCTATATCTCTGAAACCCCTCTCAAAGGCTCCGAGACGTCTACAGGACATGTTACTATGCACCCAGGACTACAACTACACCTTATCTTACAAGCCAGGTAAGGATATACCCGTGGCAGACACTCTCTCGTGCACCAGTATGCTCTGACTCCCGAGAAGAGGTAGTCAGAGTGAGCAATGTGACCTTCTTGCCTATCAAGCCTGATCGTTAGGACAGCATAAGAGTCGAGACTATGAGGGATGACATGATGGTGAAACTAGGGGAGGTGATACTGAAAGGTTGGCCCAGTGAAAAAGCATCACTACCCATGTGTGTTCTTCCCTACTTTAGCTACAAAGATGAGCTGTCCATGCAAGAAGGTGTGATCTATCGTGGAGAACGTGTCGTCATACCTGCAGCCCTTCGCCGAGACATCAAAGGGAAAGTGCACGCAGGTCATCTCGGTGTCAATGCGTACTTAAGACGGGCGTGCGAACTAGTTTTCTGGCCAGGAATGTCAGCAGAGATACGGCAGTTTGTCAAAACTTGTGGTGTATGTGCAACTTACGCTGACAAACAGGCAGCTGAGCCTTTGCACTTGCATGAGGTTCCCAGCCATCCATGGCAGAAAGTCGGGACTGACATCTTCACGTGGGCAGGCAGGACATATTTAGTGACTGTGGATTATTACAGTAAATTCTTTGAGCTAGATTATTTGCTAGACACTTCATCAAGCACGGTAATTCGGAAAATCAAGCATCATTTCGCACGACACGGCATACCCGATGTCCTCATGAGTGATAACGGCAGTCAGTTCACTTCAACAGAGTTCACCAAATTTGCAAGGGCTTGGAATTTTGGTCATGAAACAAGTAGTCCTGGCAACAGCAAGGCAAATGGTGCAGCTGAGGCTGCAGTCAAGACTGCAAAACGGATCATGAGAAAATCCGCGGCTGCTGAGGATGATCCATACCTTGGCCTGTTGAACTGGAGAAACACCCCAAGTGAGGACAGCGGATGCAGCCCCAATGAGACAATATTTGGGAGAGGAACAAAAGCATTACTCCCTACACCACCTAGTAAATTACGGACATTTCACAACATCGACGAAAGAAGAGTGAAGGAGGAATTGCGTAGGAAAATAGCTCAGCGGTACGCAGGCAGAAATACTTTAGAGCAGTTGAACATTGGTGATAATGTGAGATTGCAACCGCTCACTCCTGGGGAGAAAGAATGGCGCCAGGGTACAGTGGATCGAAAAATAAACAACCATTCGTATGTGATAAAAACCAAGGATGGTCGAGAATTGAGAAGGAACAGGCAACACCTACGCAAACGGCCAGCGTCAACTCATTCCCATGTAGCTGAGCCGAACTCCTCGGCCAAGGCAACTATGTCCACTCAACCAAACACAGACAACACACACGAAACAAACGCCACAAAAAGTGAATCACCACAGCAAACAGATAACACAGCCAAAACACCCATTCCCACTCCTACACACAATACATCAAATAAGAGTACAATAGATCCACCTCTTTCATCACCTAACACATTAGTGACTATGAGATCTGGCAGAACTGTAAAACCTGTGGAAAGATTTCAGTGTAAATAGCTGTTTAGAAATGTTTGTAACCCTAGCATGTTCCAATCTATTAGGGATTATTAATAAACGTTTCCTTTGTATAATTTCTGGGTTGTAGGTGTTTCTTGCATCAATGTTTGGGTATGAGTTATTGTAACATTTAAAAGGAGGGAAATGTTTCTTATTTGTTTCAAGCTTCATCTGAATCAGTTTTGAAATACCTGCTTCGGAACAGTTCTGAATTCTTAGTGTCCGAACCATTGTGTTAATTCTTCTCAATAAAGTTGTGAGTTCTAACAGGGATTTAATTTTCTATCCATCTCAATGTGCTTTCTTTTAAGCCACCCTTCTCCTCTAACTTCCATAGTAATCTTGCATGTGGCACTTTGTCAAACACCTTTTTTAAATCCAAATAAATAGTCAACCCATCCTTCTCTCTCTTGTACTCTATCAACTATTCTAGAATAGAAACTCAATAAATTAGTTACACACGACCTTCTTTTTCTAAAACCAAATTGACTATTTGTTATTAATTTGTTGTCTTCAAGAAACTCGATCCATTGTTTCTTTATTATTCTTTCACACATCTTACATATTACACTAGTTAGTGATACCGGTCTGTAATTTAAAGGTTCTTCCTTCCTTCCGCTCTTATATATGGGAACCACCTCAGCTCTTTTCCATTCTACTGGTACTGTTCCATTTTCTATTGAGCATTTTATGATGTATATAGGACTTGCTGGTTCTTCCCTACATTCTATCAGTATTCTGCCCGAGACTTCATCCGATCCCATTGCCTTCTCTTCATCCAGTTCCTTCATTAACTCTTTTATTTCAAGCTTGGTTACTTTAATCTCTTTCATATAGACTGTCCCTCTATTACCCTGTGGTCTTTCAGATTTGGATTCCTTAGTAAAGACCTCATGAAATTTACTATTTAACAGTTCTGCCATACTTTTTGGGTCTTCCAGCATTCCGTTCTCTCCTTTTAACCTTTCTATTGTTTCTTTTGTCTTATTTTTCCATTTATGAATCTGTAGAACAATTTTGGTTGTTCCTTGCATTTTTCGACAATGTCCTTTTCATAGTTCCTTTCTTCTTCCTTTCTCACCTTAGCATATTCATTTCTTGCTGTTTTGAAGTTTTCCTTATTTTCTGGATTTCTGTTTCTTCTCTACCTTTTCCATGCTCCATCTCGTTTCTCCTTTGCCCTAGCACATCTTGCATTAAACCAATCTTTCTTTCCTTCTTTAGGTCTATATTTCGGGACATATTCCCTGACTCCTGTTTTGTATATTTCCAAAAATAAGTTATATTTCTCTTGAACCGTTTCTGAGTTTTCCATCTCCTCCCAGTTTACGTTTTAAAATAGCTCTGGAGGTTCTTAATATCAGCCTTTCTGTAATTCAATCGGTCTCCTTTGTATGATTCATCTCTATCTTCCTTTCCTTCTTATATAACCATTTCAGGAATCTATTCCTTTACTCTTTGGACCATCAAATTATCTATCATTAGGTTCAGGAATCTATCTCCCCAGGCATCTTCCCCCATACCACTTTCATAATTTTCCCAGTCCACCTCCTTAAAGTTGAAATCTCCTACCAATATCACTTTTCTCCTTTCTTTAATGATTTTTGTAAGACTCCTTATTGTGTCATTTATCATGTCTTTATATTCTTGGTTAGTCCATGAGTTTGTTTTAGGTGGCACATATGTTCCAATGATTGTTAACTCCTTTTTATTAATATGTATCTTAATATACAGTATTTCCGATTTTCCTTCCCCAAACTCGACTTGATTTACCACTATCTCCTTCCTTAACATCATCATGACTCCTCCTCCTCCTCTACGCACTCTGTCTCTCCTCCATATATTATACCTTTTATCTATGTCTATTTTATTGCCTCATTTAACTTTGTTTCCACCAGGCATACAATATCTGGTTCTTCTTTCTTTATGTAATCTCTTAATTCTAATTTACTAGATAAAATCCCATCTATGTTTGTATACATCATTTTTAATCTCTTGTTCTTATCATTTTAGTTAAACTTGCTCCATTTTTTCTCTTCCTTCTCTTTTATATACCATTTCCTTATCCTGTCTCCTATAATTCTCCAAAAATGCCTTCTTCTCCTCCTCTGACCTTTCATTATTTTTTCTCTTGCTTCTGCCACCAGTTCATTGTGTCTCTTCCTTTCCTCCTCGTTTCTATTTATATATATATATATATATATATATATATATATATATATATATATATATATATATATATATATATATATATATATCTTTGCAACCTTCTGTTTCTCTGAGTTTTGTTTTTCTATATAGTACTTCTGCTGCTGCTTGTGATTTTAGTAATATCTTAATTGGTCTCACTGTTCCTTCTTGATATGGTCCCATTCTATGGATTTCTTCTACTTCCTCTTCTAAGTTCTGTCTATCCTCGTCATTTAGATGTTTTAGTAGGTCTTTTACTGATTTCATTTCGTCTTTTTCCCTTCTTGGTCTATATTTAACATTTTTTCTTTCAGTCCAAAAATAATAACACTTTTTTTCTGCAATTTCTCTTACTAAATTTTCTTTTTTCTTGAGGACTCCTATCATTTTGTTTGTCATATTTTCATTTCTTTCTTTTAACTGTTCTTGAAATACTTCCTGAAATGATTGCTTGTCTTTCTTATCTTGGATTCTCCATGCCTGTACTTCTTTTTAATCACGTCTTGTACTCTTTCTTCTTCTTTGTTAACTAGATCTTTCAGCTTCTCTTTTTCTTTCTTGGCTTTACCGAGTCCTTCTTCCATCAATTTCTTGTAGTTAGCTATTTGCACTTTTAATTCTTCATTTTCAGTTCTTAGCCTAGTTTCATTTTCTTTTTATCCTTTCTTTCAATTTCTGGAGCTCTTTATCCTGTTCTTCATTCTCTTTCATTCCCATACTCTCCTTTATCAATTTATCTAATTTACGTTCGAAAGTCAACACTCTATCAAATAGTGAAGTATGAGCTGTATCAAAGCCTTCAAATGCTCTTACTCCCTCACCAACATAGTCATCATCAGCTTTCATTCTTTCCCGTGTCTCATACCTGCATTTACATGGAATCTCTTTCTCACTCATGATTTTGTAACACTGTATTCATGAAAAAAAAAAAACGAGTCCACACTAATCGCCCAGGCCACTGCAAACCCAAACAAAGGTAGTGAAGATCAGCTGATTCTTGGGAGCGACGGTATTGCGTCCTTCCTTGACCGCGTCTCATGTGTATTCACCTAGTTGTAGTTTTACAGGGCCTGGGCTCATGTCTCCATATCTACACTTATCCAATCTTACTTTAAAAGTATGCACACTCGTTGCAGACACTACTTCTTCATTTAAACTGTTCTACGTCTCAATACATCTCTGCGGGAAACTATATTTCTTAATATCTCTCAGACATATTCCTTTTCTCAACTTTTTACTATGCGATCTTGTGCTTCGGATGTCATATTCTTCTCTCAGGATCAGTTTCTCATTATCCACTTGGTCCATTCCGTTGATCAATTTATAAACTTGTATCAGGTCTCCTCTCTCCTTTCTTTTTTCCAGGGTTGGTAGATCCATAGCCTTTAGTCTCTCCTCATATGTCATCCCTTCAAATTCTGGAACCATTCTTGTAGCCATTTTTGTAGCCTCTCCAATTTCCTTATGTGTTTCTTTTTATGAGGGGTCCACACTACTCCTGCATATTCCAATCTGGGTCTTATTATAGTACTTATCAATTTCTTCATCATTTCTTTGTCCATGTAGTGAAATGCTACTCTAATATTCCTTAGCAAATTATATGTTTCTCTAAAAATTCTATCAATATGGCTTACTGGTTGATTGTTTTCTTCCATCGTCACTCCTAAGTCCTTTTCCTTTTTAACTTTCTCCAGTTCTACTCCATCTCCCATCTTATAGATTCCCACAGGTCGTCTTTCACTCTTTCCCATTTCCATGACATGGCTTTTGTTCACATTGAATTCCATTTCCCACTTCTTACTCCATTCCCAGATCTTATTTAGGTGTTGTTGCAGTATTTCACAATCCTCCTTTTGCTTTATAACTCTGCACAGTTTTGTATCATCTGCAAACAGATTTATGTAGCTATTCACTCCTTCTGGCATGTCGTTAATATAAATGAGGAAAAGTATTGGTGCCAATACTGACCCCTGTGGCACTCTCCACTTGGACTTCATATCTTTAACTACCGGCCTTATTTCTCTCCCCTAAAATAACTTTCTATCCATCTCAATGTGCTTCCTTTTAAGCCACCCTTCTCCTCTAACTTCCATAGTAATCTTGCATGTGGCACTTTGTCAGACGCCTTTTTTAAATCCAAATAAATACAGTCAACCCATCCCTCTCTCTCTTGTACTCTATCAACTATTCTAGAATAGAAACTCAATAAATTAGTTACACAAGACCGTCTTTTTCTAAAACCAAATTGGCTATTTGATATTAATTTGTTGTCTTCAAGGAATTCGATCCATTGTTTCTTTGTTATTCTTTCACACATCTTGCATATTACACTAGTTAGTGATATCGGTCTGTAATTTAAAGGTTCTTCCTTCCTTCCGCTCTTGCGTGTGCATGTATGTGTGTTGCTATGAGACGAGGGAGCAGCCCATTTTCTAAACACGTCGAGCAGGCTCCAGGAAGGATTATGGTATTGGAAATACTTGTAACACTTAAGTACTGACTTTACATTATATAAAAGGCTGAATTAAATAGTACTTAAGCTAACATCATAATGTAATGACTCAACATAAAAATCCAGGTCGCTATCGGTGTCCAAGCTCACTTGAGGCTGGGTGTTGCCTTACGATGCAACATTCGTCTTGGAAGACGCACTAGTAATTTTCAGGGTATTTTTTAGGAAAAAAAAGTGTGTCTTGTAAGCCATAAAATATGGTAGGTAGTTTTTTCCAAATAGTATTACTTTATATGAATTAGTAGTATGTCTTGTTATATATTGCTATCTTGAAAAAAAAAAAAAAAGGTTTTTGTGGTGTAGAAGCAATCAACATTTTGTTTAGATGTGAAAAGATGTTTGGTGTTTGATTGAAGGGCCACTGTTGCCATACACAACTAACCACTATCTCAAAGCTAATCTTTGGCCATGTAAGATGCAAGCTCAATTTCTGAGACACTTTTTGGAAAAAAAATACGCAACTTACAAGAAGAGGAAGAGGAAGAAGAGAAGAAAGACAACAATGAAATTATAGAAAAAAGATGAAGGAAAATAATATTACCTTTCTTGAAAATTTGAGCTTTTGCAGAAGAGCTCTCTTGCGGCGCAGGATCTGACCACCAGATAGAAGGCCCATGTACAAGTGATAGACATAGGCCAGCAGTAGGTATGGATTCTCTTCCTCTAGTTTCTCTAAGTGCTTCAGATACTGCTGGACACTTTCTCGGGGGGTATAACCTTCCTTCCAGTTGGCGCCCAAATAATATGCTAAGTCCTGCAATGTTATTTAACTGTCAGTGAATACCTTTTTCTCTCAACATGAGGATGAAGAATTCACATCATTCTGGAACATTGCACTCCATCAAAAGACCGTGAAACCAGTACAGAAGATCCTTACGTTCTGAATTGGAACACCTCAAAGTAAATGTATCTAGTATTACATTAACATAAAACTTTGGTTATTACTTATTTGTTTGATACCTTTTCAAATGCCTCTTTCCTCCTCATGCCAGGGACATCCACCTCCCCAATGAGGGTGTGGGAGTAGCGGTCCAGGGCGCCTTCCAGGTACAGGAACACCTCATAAAACACAAGCAGACCTTCCGCCCACACGCGGTCAGCAGACATAGCTATGGAGGCATGTTACAAATTAGTGTATCATAATTACTAAACAAATTTAATGTTTTATCTTTCTTATACTATAAATAAACTATGTTTATGGCAAAAAAATCTCTCTCAAGACAAATAATTTTGTATTTCTTACCAAAGCCAATTTTTGCATTTATCAGTGCATCACTAACACCATGAATTTCTCTTGTAACAATTCTCATCTTCTTAGTGAAGAGAACATCTTTATTGTCCATTCTGAAAAAAAAGTCTAAATTAACATATATAATGGGGTTTTCATGGGACAGTGGGACAAATTGCGAGTGCTTTGAGAGCCTCACAGGTCCTCAAGCACAATGGTTCGAATCCTGCCTACAGTCCGAGGTTAGAAAGGGCATCCACTCGGGAGAAGGGTTCCCATATGCCAAAATCAAAGTTCTCTATCTGGAGGCACCCTAACACTATAGAGAAACTGGATATAAGACCTGGAAAAAATTTATAAAAATATACATACAGTAATACTCAGCTTAACCCTTTCAGGGTGCAAATAGGTTTTTGGGTCATGTCTGTGAGCCGCAAATACGGCCGAAAAATCAAGGTTTGCAAAAATGAAAAAAAAAAGAATATTTTCATGCATAATAGAGTGTTACGCATCTACTGTAAAAAATTTAGGTCTCTACTCACACTGAAAAGTGGTGCAATAATGATGGGAAGTTGGCTTTCTGGTGGTACGTTGTGCGCTGTTGAGTATTGTCATCATAGCGAGTGGTTATTTTCCGCCGCAACTTATGCAGGTGTTCTCACTAAATTACACAGAATTTTCTGCCTGATTTGAACTGCAGTTGCTCAGAACTGCTCCAGAATGTGCTAGGGTAATTATTTTTCACACCTGTGTATACATTATGCCCACACAAATAATATAAAATACGTTTTCAGAGTGTTTTCTTGATGTACATACTATTATTATCAAATTCAACACAAAATACTGGCTTTCTTTACAATAGAACAACAAAAATTTTTTTTTTTTTTTTTTTTTTGGAGAACAAGAAATAAAATGACTGCAGTTTCCACTAAATGTACCAAAACCAACATGCAAAATACTTATTAGTTTCACGAACAATCAGATCTATGACAGCATCGTCCACAAATAGCTTGAAAAAATCTGGGATAATGGAGTCATCTGTGATGCCACTAGTGTCAGAAATTCCACTCGATGCATTATAAAAATCATACACATTTGGAATAAAACCATCACCATCTGTCCATGTGAATGCAGGCTGTTGTGGTCACGTGCGGCAGAGGGCAGGCAAGAGGCGTCGTCTAGCACGCTGGACATCACGCGTGGGAGGAGGAGGTGGAGGAGGAGGAGGACACAGTGGTGGTGGGCTGGGGGCTGAGAAGAAGCGTCAGATGACTCCGTGTCTGGCTCAGAATATGAGTGCTACCTCATCAATGTCTTCCTCATCAGAATATTCATCTCCAGATGCTGTACTCATGGCAATAGCATCTGGTGTGGTCACAACTGTGGGCCTTCTATGCCGCACCACAGGCATAGCTGGCGGCTGGCAAGGTGGGGGGCCACGAGAAGTGGGGGGTCAAGAACTATCCATCACTCCTGACAAACATAGACTGAGGGTCCCCTACAATCCTCCTCCTTTATTTCAGGATAAGGTTATGTAAACAATAGGGAGAGGAGGTCACGGGCGAGGATATGACGCATGTCCATACAGTAAGTCCTTGTTTTACACTAGAAATGCCTTCCTCAAAAAGCTATTGTAAACTGAAATTAGTGTAAACCAAACCCGTTTTAACATATATTAGATAGGAATACGTTCCAGCTCAGTATGAAAGTCAATCGAAAAAAGTAAACAAACATCCATCTCAACCTTCAAGGTTGAAATGAGGCTCAACAAGAGTGGGGCATGCTGGCGTGTTTGGCTGTCTATCCAAATTTTAAGTAAACCCTCCATCCGATCCATAATGGGTTCCCGATGTTTTGTCAGCAATTTTACCTGCAGGCTTGAAGCATTAGCTGCTGCCTCCTTAACACTTGAAGCATTCCTCAAAACAGTAGCAACTGTGGTAAATTCAGGGAACGGCTTATAGCTGACGAGCCTTCCCCAAGTTCTTTTCTCTTGACTATATCAAGCTTCGTTTCCAACATTAAACTTTTCCTGGCTTGTTCACCCTTACCCACTTCTTCACCAAGATCCAAATTACATTTCGGTGACATTTTGGACAGGAATTGGTCTTAAATGCAGAGAAAAATGTAAGTAAATCACCGAGCACAGTCTCACTGTTATTCATCATGCTGGCGCGAAAGTGACTGGTTTGTTGTTGGTCCGACTTGGTCGCAGTGCAGCACCACAATCACAGGCGGCGGGAATTTCAAATATCGTAAGTGCGATTTTTTTTATCGTAAATTGAAAAAATGGTAGTAATTGTCAATTATCGTATCTGCGAATTTATCGTATACCAAACTAGTGTAAAACGAGGACTTACTGTATATGGTAACATACAAATACGCAATATATTACCAATAAACGAATAATATCTGGCATATCTGCTCTCTAACAAAGAGATTTGATCATTACTCTTGTTATTTCTGTAAATAAATGCACAAATAGACACTAGCGACATCATAAAATAATAATAATGAAAAAGGGGGCATCTGATATTCTACTGTGTGGACGCCATTGTGACTACATTTTTCTTACCACGCAACTGATGGCGCGTCCCATGAGTCGAGAGAAGCTAAGAGAATGTCATCTGGCAACTAGCAGCAGCCACAGCAGCCAGGAGGTGCGCGCTTTAATTCTGTGACTCGTCAAATATGGGACCACGATCGTGGAAAGGAGGCATTTCCCCGCAAAGCCACGATCGTGGTCCGGAGCACTGAAAGGGTTAACGAACGTTCGTCTAACGAATTTCCGGTTTAACGTACTATATAAAGTTAGATCAAAAAGTCCGCATAACATACAACCACACCCGTTTTAGCGAAATTTCTGGGTTTGAATTTGCCAGGTGAGGGACCAAACGCGGCAGCTTCGCTGTGATTGGCTGGCTCCCCGCCTCTGTCTCTAGCGCTGCTGCCGCCCAACACCATGTCCTTGCTGCAGCCCTGCGACCAGGGCCTCATCACAACGTTCAAACATTACTACACACGTCACACACTTAGGGCGACTAATGTACCACGGTATTTCATTAGTAATTCACTATCACTCAGTGCTACGGAGTCAAGGTTATTCTCATGACATGAGCATATATGAACAATAAGATATAATGTCCATTATAGCAAGCAATAGAGGAGTGGAAACATAAATATCGTGGTGAAAGCAACACACAAGCTAAAAGGGTCACAAGAAGAAGCAGCAGCCGAGTTGCCGCAGAAGAGAGGAAAGCAGACTAACATAACCAAGTTCTCCACTTCATCTGCTGCCACTTCCCTGCCACCTCCCTCACCCTTGCCAGAACTGACTGCCAAGCACGCCAGGAGTGCCTCCCCATCACTTACCTCACCTCCCTCACTTAGCATCAGTGAGGAGGATGAGATGTGAGATTTTTTCCCGTTTTGTGTTAGTGTTTTTTTTTGTGTTAGTGTTTTTTTTTTGTGTTAGTGTTTTTTTTTTTTTTTGTGTGTGTGTGTAATGGTGGTAGTGTGCGGCGAGTGCCTCCCCACCACTTTCCTCACCTCCCTCACTTAGTAGCAGCAAGGAGGATGAGATGTTTTTTTTTTCATTTTGTGTTATACTAAAACCCATCCGTACCTACCCATAGGGCGTTGGCCATGTCTGCCGTGAGACTATGCCAAATCTCCAATAAAAACAAACTACTCATTGTCCTGTAGTCATAGCATTATAAAAAAAAAAAAAAAATGTTCTCAGAACATTCAGAAACCTTAATTAAGTGGTAGATGATATAAATAATTGTCATATACGAAAATAAATTAAGCTAGTTCATATACATGGACGGTGATGTGTCATATCAGGTCAGGCGACGTTGTCACCCATGACCCAGGTGGAATTTCCCGGGGAGGTTGGGGGGGTGAGTCAGGTTGCCACGCACGTGTCGCTTCACTTCTCCTCTGGTCACTACCATGAAAGGATCCCCTGACGCTTCCCCGTCATACACTGTCTTGTGCAGCCAGACCAAGGAATTCATATTCCGCCTTAATAGATATTTCTTGCAAGAGAAAGCAAATCGGGCAACACTCTTACCTTTAACTCAAGCAAGGAACCACTCAATATATTACTCTGTGTTTCTACTCGTATGTGCACTTATTTGACAAACATGTAAATTACTTGTCTCATTTTCATATATATAACCAGAATCTTTATTGCATTTAATGTACTATATAGCTGCATAGGTATTTGGGTCTCTTCTGACTTCTTTTAGTGAAGTAGAGAACGATCATCACTCCGTTTTCTTTGAAGAAGGTACTGGTATAGCAGTGGCAACGTCGCACCCAAGAGGAGCCACACCTTGTGGGTAGCTACGGATGAGTTCTAGTATAGTGTTTTTTTTTCAGTGTTTTTTGTGTTAGTGTTTTTTGTATTAGTGTTTTGAACATTTGTTGTAAGGATAGTCAATAAAACACCTCTTGTTTATTAATATACAATTTTATTTAACTCATATAGTATGTTGGGGATACTTGGTTATTAATGGTACAGGTATGCATATATAATTTTTTTTAACCCATGTGGTATGTTGGGGACCAGCCCAGAATGCATCCCCCCCTATTTCCATTATTTCCTATGAGAAAATTACGTCCGCTTAACGAATTTTCGCTCCACGAACAGCTTTGACACCCCCTATCCTGTTCGTTAAGTGGAGTATTGCTGTATATACAGTGGAAACTCAATACTCGAACTTAATTCGTTCCAAATGGCTGTTCGAGTATTAAAAAGTTCGACTATTGATACCTATAAATCAGGTAATTCATTCCAGCCATTGCTAAACCAAAGTTTAGAAAAAATTAGCAGGTTAATTTTGCAGTCACCGCTAGCATTGGCGCACAGAAGCAGGGTTAGCCTGTCTTTCATGGGCTTGTGTCCTAGCAAACACTTTTCTTCCTTTGTTATTATAGGTCCAGTTTGGTATTTTTTTCCAAAACTGGCCAGTTTCATCACAATTAACCCCTTCACTACGGTGACGCCTATGTGGGCGTCATGAAGCCCCACTAGCAAATACGGTGACGCCTACGTAGACGTCATATTTCTTTTCTGAGCTTTCTTCAGTTCAGTTGTCCCGTACAGTGTGTTGGATACCAACTACACACGCTGTATGCTGTCCTTGAAATCCTAGTGCTCCTCCCACCATCCTTGTCTCCACCAATCACTAAAAATAAGTTACATGCGTCCCGCCTTGTGTCTAAAATTACCTCCTCCCTTCGTTTCCGTCTCCCTTCCCTCCCTCCCCCTCTTCCTCTCGAAAGATAAGCTACATGCGTCCCGCTTGTGTCTAAAATATTAGCAAATGTCACATTCTCTCTCTCTCTCTCCTCTTTTTCTCCGAAGAGAGAAGCGTCCACTTTCCTCTTCGAAGGCGATATAGTGACTAAAAAAATAGCAGCATAATACACAAAGACGACAAGTATGACAAGCTTGCACGAGTTTCCCGTGCTCGGGTGCGCGGCACTACCACCCGTATATCATACAGGCGGGCTTTTTTAACATCCGGCGCGAAGGGTTAAAGATCTGTTGTGGGCTTAAGCGCTCCTTATCCACAAATTTCTTAAATTCAGGGAGAAATTTCTCAGCGGCAACGCACTTGTGGTCTTGCCGTGCCTCACAACAGAATCAACTCCAGCTCTTTTCTTGAAATTCCCAAATCACCCCTTACTTGCTTTAAAATCATCATTGGAGTCAGATGTAGTATCAGAAACAAGATCACAATGCAGCAGCCTAGCCTTTGCACAAATTATGTCCTCAGCCAAAGAATCACCAGCTATCTGCCTTTGGTTTATCCACTCAACAATTTTTCTATTTCATCCACTGCCGCAGGTCGCTTAAATTACCTTTTCACATCAATTGCCACATGAGCTCTTTTAATGAGCTCTTTCTTCTTCAATATTGTGGCTGCTGTAGATTCAGCCATACAGTACAGGTAACTCGATTTACGCGTTTTTGTTATAATGCGACTGAAAAAATATTATAATTAATTGAATTTGATGCGATCGGTTTGCTTATACAGTACGTGATTTGGCACAACCGCAATTTCAAACTGAGCGCCAGACGCAATTTCAAACTGCGCGCCAGAGAGTTCCGCAGCTGGCCGATAGAGGGAAGCTCCGGGGCCGGATCCAAGAAACAGGTTGTTATCTATGTTGGTACAGACAACCTCCTGCTCACATACCAACCTTCGTAAAATAGCATCCACAAAGATTCATTGCTGTTGGCGGGTGGAGGTTGGTAGCCTGCATAAAAGTGCTCACTGGCTGCCAAGAGCTGGATCCAAGAATCTTTAACGTCAGAGCAACCTCCTGCCGCGAAATGGCATCCATGAATGCTTGGAGGGACGGTAACAAGGTTGCTATGAGGCTGCTCTCAGGCTGCTGGTAACACCACCTCTCCAGGTGGTGTTACTGTCTTATACATAGGATCCTCACGATTTGACGAGGTTAGGGCTGTTTTTCATCGGTCGAATCAGCGTTTATTCGAATCGTGAAGCAATTTTTCCCATAAGATACTTAAGAATTAGGGGGCATAGGGACCAACCTCCAGCCTAGATCTCCTCAAAACATCACTATAACCTCTAAATAGCACTAACTTAGCCTAAATCAGTATTATTGAAGTCTTCATTTATATCTAACTTTTTTTTTATTTATATCTAACTTTTTTTTTTATCAAACACATTAAGGTGCTTTACAGTACATTTTTGGAAATAAAAACACTTGCAGTGGTCTTGCGGTACTTGTCCCTGTTCTTCCAAATTATTGATACTGTTGATCTAAGGACACATGCATTTGCACTGCAATGACACTGTGAGTTATACCTGCCACACACTTTCTTATAAGCTCAAACTTATCTTTGAAAGGCAGGAATTTGTGCTTCTTAGGACTGGGACAGGAGCTGGCTTTCCGTCGTCTTGAGTAAGACGAAATGCACGTTTTCCTCTAGCGTTAATTTTTAGTCAAATTAAGATCTATGGTTTCTAATTAACACTTTTATAAAGTTCATTTTCTTGTTAATTGGAATGATGCTATAATCTCAAATAAATAGAATCTTGATAAGCAGATGTAAATATATTTGTATATAATCTATTTTTTGTCCTAGCCTAACTGTGAAAAGTACAGTAATACTCCACTTAACAAACAGGATAGGGAGTGTCAAATACAAATACAAATTCTCTCACATTCTCGCAATTATGTTCACAAAACAACATTTCTATTAGCTTTTTACAAACCTTGCCCCCAAGAAAGGATTGTTTTGTAATACATAAAGTGAAATCTTACATGGAATAGCAAAAAATGAAGGAGACATGAGATCAGCCACAGACGAAGCGAGAGACTCACGGCGACTCGGCTGCTTCTTCTTCTTCTTGTGACCCTTTTAGCTTGAGTGTTGCTTTTACCACGATATTTAAGTTTCCACTCCTCTATTGCCTGCTATAATGGATATCATATCTTAGTATTCATATACGCTCATGCCATGAGGATAACCTCAACTCCGTAGCACTGAGTGATAGTGAATTACTAATGAAATACCACGGTACAGGGGATCCTTGTGATTTGACCGTTCGCAGTTTGAATTATCGCCAATTCGAACTCAGTTAATTAATACCCAATCCTCAAGGTTCGACCGACTGACTCGCCAATTCGATATTCTTATCTTGCACGCCACCCAACTGGTCAAATCCACTGCCACTACAAATTCATCCCCAGCCCGCCAGGGGGAAGTGTTAACCGACTCTACCCTGTGCCGCACAGATTGGGCAAAAAGTAGCGGATTGGGCTACTTTTGAAGGGTATGCGCTACTTAAATTCATAATCTGCTACCTGTGATTTTTTTGGCTACTTAATTCATGATATGTTTGGGCTGCTTGATGATATTATTGGGCTACATTTGCAATTTTTCTAAATGTTAACAATAATAATGATGATATTAACAACATTAATAAAAGTAAGAATAATAATACAGTAAAAGTCCTGAAATCCAGAAGTCATGGGGGTTCAAGCATTCCGGATTCTAGGATTTTCCGGATTGTAAGATAGTAAGGCTGAAAGTAAGATTAAAATCTTGAGGGTACTATGTAAACCCCACTAAACTAACCCCTACTTGCTGTATCTCTTTGTAGTACTGTCATAACATCTTACAGGGATTGCTACTACCACCAGTCCACTGTGAACTTCCTCACCACACCACACAAGATTTATGTAGGCTTTTTTTTTTTCCTTGAAGATTTGCCAGACTATGGGGGGAGTGGCATGGGCCTTTCCAGCCATTATGGCAGCCCATATGTGATGATTGCTCTTTTCCTACTTGTCAACTTGTATTTGTGTAGGTGATTTCACTATTTTACGTAGGCTATTCCACCATCCACATATACTGAGAAATTTGAGTGATTGTACTGTACTGTACCCCACATAATATGTATACAGTCCACAATACTTATGTCACACTTTATAAAATAATTTTAAGTATAAAAACACATTTCATAACATAAAACATTTACTGATGTCTGATAAAGGGAAATAAAAAGAAAGGAAGGCCTTCAACATCATACACCAGCCAATCACGTCACCGGCGTTGAGCATACACCAGCTGGATCACCCATGCAGATAACAGGACTCCGCAACACATACACACACACGCACACACCACGCACATCACCTACAGAAACATAAAACACCATTTATAATACCTCCAAATATTATTCTCTTACGAGTTTGTGTTAAACTCAATGTCGGTGATGACATGTTCGGTTTCGGCTATTATTATTATATATTTATTACTATTATTTTTTACTTTCTACATATTTAACTCAGTCTTTCAAATTTTCCGGATTATAAGGATTTCCAGATTATAAGGTTCCGGATTTAAGGACTTTTACTGTAGTAGTAATATTAACCGTGACATTGAGAACAGTGTAGTTATGGTGCTTTTTCTTTTTTTTGTGGTGAGTAGGCAACTGATGGCATCACGCTTCTCTCGCCTCACCGTACGTCAAGAAAATAACTTACTAGATAATGCAAATCTTTAAAAAAAAGTGATGCAGAGGAAGTTAAAGAAAAGATCTTTAAGGCAATAAATATAATTAAGTTTTGTTAAGAAGAAAAATATTTTAGTTAAATTTAAGTAAGAATGGAATAAAAGAAAAAAAAAGCCAGAGAAAACTTAAGGAAAAAATGGTACATCGTGAAAGAGGATAGTGGATAGTGGTAAGTACAAAATATAGTAGTTAAAGTAATATGTATTAATTTTTTTGTATTGGGCTACATTGTGGGGAAATCCGCTACTTTTCAAGCGTGCCTCTGCTACTTTTCATTAGGAAAATCTGACAATACTGCCTGTGTGTCGCTTCCCCTGCGTCTCTCTCACCCCAGGCGTTGTCCATGTAGGCCACGCTCTGACGTTCCACCTCCTGTCTCCACGCTGCTTAGACCATTCCGTGCAGAGTCACTTCCAGCTCTAGCCCTAAGAAGCACAATTTCCTGCCTTTCAAAGTTAAACTTGAGCTTATAAGAAAATATGAGGCAAGTATAGTTCACAGTGTGGTTGCAGCACAAATGGGTGTCCCTAGATCAACAGTATCATCAATTTAAAAGAAGAGACAAGTACTGTGAGACCGCTGCAAGTGTTTTTATTTCCAAAAATGTACTGTACAGCACCCTAATGTGTTAAATAAAAAAAAAGTTAGATATAAATGAAGCCTTTAATAGTACTGAATTAGTCTAAGTTAGTGTTTTTTTGAGATTGTAGTGATGATTTGGGGAGGTCTAGGCTGGAGGTTGGTCCCTATCCCCCCTAATTCTTAAGTATCTTATGGGAAAAATTGCTTCATGATTCGAATAAACGCTGATTCGACCATTGAAAAACTGCCCTAACCCCATCGAATTGTGAGGATCCCCTGTATTTCATTAGTAATTCACTATCACTCAGTGCCACAGAGTCGAGGTTATCCTCATGGCATGAGCGTATATGAATACTAATATATGATATCCATTATAGCAGACAATAAAGGAGTGGAAACATAAATATTGTGGTGAAAGACAACACGCAATCTAAAAGGATCACAAGAAGAAGAAGCGGCCAAGTCGCCGCGAGTCTCCGCCTCGTCTGTGGCTGATCTCATCTCTGCTTGATTTATTGGTATTCCATGTAAGATTTCACTTTATACATTACAAAGCAATCCTTTCTTGGGGGCAAGGTTTGTAAAAAGCTATTAGAAATTTTGTTTTGTGAACATAAATGCATATATTAGACAGTAACACTACCTGGAGAGGTGGTGTTCTCAGCAACCTCAGAGCAACCTGATAGCAACTTCGTTACTGTCCCTCCAAGCGTTCATGGATACCATTTCACGCCAGGAGGTTGCTCTGACATTGTTAAAGTATCTTGGATCCCACTCCCGCTCTTCTCGTTCCTCATTTACAATCTGCCAGCACTGAGTACAGATGGAATCTCTTCAATCTGCCTATAATTCACCAAGATGGCCCCAAAAAGTCCTTCATCTTCTGCATGTGGAGTTATTTTTGATAAGTGGATTTTTTATAAAGTGGTAAAGCTCAGAGGAAGATGGTGACTGACTGTGGTGTGAGTGGTGAAGGCAGTGACGCAGTGAGTGTTTTGTTTACGTATTCTTTGTTTTGTTGTTTTCTCTTATTATTTTTTGCTTTCTCTTATTATTTCTTGCTTTTCCCTTTACTTTAAATACACTTCTAGTATTTAAAATGGTAAATAATAAAAACATGTTAATTTAGCCAAATAAAAAGTATTTTGTATGAATTTTTTTGGACCACATCCCGCCTGATGCCTCTTGGAATGCATCTATCGCGTAAATCGAGTTACCTGTGTATATGTATATGTATATATATATATATATATATATATATATATATATATATATATATATATATATATATATATACAGGCAACCCCTGCTAAACAAAGGGGTTACGTTCCTAAAAATAAAACCTTCGTTAAGCGAACCGATTATAACAAGTTTAACCCCTGACTTGAACTTCCATTGAGAGTAAACAAAGCAAGAGTGCATCATAGTACAGTGAAAGGTTTAATGAAAGTAAAACTTATGAAGTTAAACATTTAGGCAGTTTAATTTAAGTCATTATAATGTACACTAATGTATGTATGTATGTAATTTTATAATGTTGATGATCTTAAATTTATGAAGGGAGGGAAAGTGAAACGGGAAAGACTCTAACTGGCAAACTGTGGAATGTAAACAAACGGCGCATCATTGTATCACATACAAAACTTATGTACCACATTTCCACAAGGCTTTCCATTTTATCCATTGTAGAGTCACGAGTTCAGGTGGTTCTTTTAGCTTACAAAGAAGATACGGTCTCACCAGCCTTCTTAATAGAGTCTGCTGACTTGAAAATAGTAGAAACAGTAGATGGAGTCAAGATGGTGGCGAACAATGCTATTAGTTTTCTCGCCTCTCGTGTCTGTGAATAATATCCAGCTTCACTTCGAGAGTAAGAGACTTCCTGGTCTTCTTAGCAACGCTAGGCGACATTTCAGGGCGTTTTGGTGGTAAGTTGAGCAAGGGAAGACAAGCTGGTGCTGAAGCTGGTATTGTTTTGAACAGGGGAGTGAGTGGTGCGTGTGTTGTCCATGAGAGGCGCTGGTGTATTAAAAAGCCTGTCGGCTTCCATGATACAGCGATGCTTTCAAACTTGGAAAAAATTACCTGGATAAAACTTTGTTAAAGTGAGTTTGGTGTTCATTAAACAAGCAGATGGTTGTAAAATGAAACCTTCGTTGTAGCGAAATTTCATTGTGTGAACCTTCGTTAAGCGGGGTTTGCCTGTATGTATGTACAGGCAACCCCCGCTTAACGAAGGGGTTACGTTCCTAAAAAACACTTCCTTAAGCAAAACTTCGTTAAGTGAACCGATTATAACAAGTTTAACCCCTGATTTGAATTTCCATTGAGAGTAAGCAAAGCGAGAGTGCATCATAGTACAGTAAAAGGTTTAATGAAAGTAAAAATTATGAAGTTAAACATTTAGGTAGTTTAATTTAAGTCATTATAATGTACACTAATGTATGTATGTACGTAACTTTATAATGTTGATGATCTTAACTTTATGAAGGGAGGGAGAGTGAAACGGGAAATACACTAACCAGCAACCTGTGGAATGTAAACAAAGTGCGCATCATGGAACCGCATACAAAACTTATGTACCACATTTCCACAAGGCTTTCCATTTTATCCATTGTAAAGTCACGAGTTCAGGTGGTTCTTTTAGCTTTCAAGGAAGATGCGGTCTCACCAGCCTTCTTAATAGAGTCTGCTGACTTGCTGGTGGCAAGCAATGTTATTAGTTTTCTGGCCTCTCTCTTGTCTGTGAATAATACCCAGCTTCACTTCGAGAGTAAGAATCTTCCTGGTCTTCTTAGGAACGTTAGGCCACATTGTAGGGCGTTTTGGTGGTAAGTTGAACTAGGGAAGATGAGCTGCTGGTGACGCTGTTATGTTTTGACTGGGGAGTGATTGGTGCGTGTGATCTTGATCTTGATCTTGATGCTACAGGTGATGCAGAATTTCTTCTGAGTCAGGCCTTTGTATCGGTAGTGCCTGTGTTGTCCATGAGAGGCTTGATCTTGATCTTTATTCTACAGGTATCTCAGGATTTCTCCTGAGGTAGGCCTTAGTACCAGCAGCTCCTGATGTATTCAAAAGCCTTTCAGCTTGCATGATATGATGGGGCCTTCAAATTTGGAAAAAATTACCTGGATAAAACTTTGTTAAAGCGAGTTTGGTGTTCATTAAACAAGCAGATGGTAGTGAAATGAAACCTTCGTTGTAGCGAAATTTCATTGTGTGAACCTTCGTTAAGCGGGGTTTGCCTGTATGTATGTACAGGCAACCCCCGCTTAACGAAGGGGTTACGTTCCTAAAAAACACTTCGTTAAGCGAACCGATTATAACAAGTTTAACCCCTGACTTGAACTTCCACTGAGAGTAAGCAAAGCAAGAGTGCATCATAGTACGGTGAAAGGTTTAATGAAAGTACAAATTATGAAGTTTAACATTTAGGCAGTTAAATTTAACCCTTAAACTGCTAATTCCTAACTGCTGAATGCTTTGGTGTGCCTAAAATATAAACATTCCCATGTCAGAAAAAATATATTTTAAATTGTATGCCATGAATGGCAAACATCCAAAATGCAGTAATACCGAAGTTTTGAATCTGTAAATAAATAAATAGAGCAAGAAATAGGCCTACAAAACTTTGTGGGCTTTGAAAAGCATGGGGAACTAGTGACACGTCGGCTGCAATGTATGGTCTGGGTTGGGAGCTGAGTGGTACCAAGCTGGGCTCGTTTTCTACGCTCTCTCTCTCTCTCTCTCTCTCTCTCTCTCTCTCTCTCTCTCTCTCTCTCTATATATATATATATATATATATATATATATATATATATATATATATATATATATATATATATATATGTGTGTGTGTGTGTGTGTGTGTGTGTGTGTGTGTGTGTGTGTGTGTGTGTGTGTGTGTGTGTGTGTGTTTACCTAGTTGTATTTACCTTGTTGTAGTTTTACAGGGCCTTAGCTTTATGCTCGTGTGGTCCCATCTCCATATCTACACTTATCCAATTTTTCTTTAAAACTATGTACATTCTTTGCTGACACCACTTCCTCACTCAAACTGTTCCAAGTCTCAACTCATCTTTGCAGGAAACTAAATTTTTTAACATCTCTCAGACATCGTCCCTTCCTTAGTTTCTTACTATGCAATCTTGTGCTTCTAAAGTCATATTCTTCTCTCAGGATCAGTTTCTCATTATCCACTTCATCCATTCCGTTAATCAATTTATAAACTTGTATCAGATCCCCTCTCTCTCTTCTCTGCTCCAAGGTTGGTAGATCCATAGCCTTTAGTCTCTCCTCATATGTCATCCCTTTAAATTCTGGAACCATTCTTGTAGCCATTTTTTGTAGTCTCTCTAATTTTCTTATGTGTTTCTTTTTATGAGTCCACACAACTCCTGCATATTCCAATCTAGGTCTTATTTTAGTACTTATCAATTTCTTCATCATTTCCTTGTCCATATAGTGAAATGCTACTCCAATATTCCTTAGCAAATTATACGTCTCTCTGAAAATTCTATCAATATGGCTTACCGGTTGATTATTTTCTTCCATTGTCACTCCCAAGTCCTTTTCCTTTTTTACTTTTTCTAGTTCTACTCCATCTCCCATCTTATAGATTCCCACTGGTTGTCTTTCACTTTTTCCCATTTCCATGACATGGCTTTTGTCCACATTGAATTCCATCTCCCATTTTTTGCTCCATTTCCAGATCTTGTTTAAGTCTTCCTGTAGTATTTCACAATCCTCTTTTGTTTAATGACTCTGCACAGTTTCGCATCGTCCGCAAACAGATTTATGTAGCTGTTCACTCCTCTGGCATGTCATTTATATATACGAAAAAAAATATTGGCGCCAATACTGACCCTATGGCACTCCGCTGTCTACTGTTCTCCACTTGGACTTCATATCTTTAACTATCGTCCTTATTTCTCTCCCCCTTAAGTAATTCTTCATCCATCTCAATGTGCTTCCTTTTAAGCCACCCTTCTCCTCTAACTTCCATAGTAATCTTTCATGTGGCACTTTATCAAACGCCTTTTTTAGATCTAAATAAATACAGTCAACCCATCCTCTCTCTCTTGTACTTTATCAACTATTCTAGAGTAGAAACTCAATAAATTTGTTACACATGACTGACCTTTTCTAAAACCAAATTGGCTATTTGATAATATTTTGTTGTCTTCAAGAAACTCAATCCATTGCTTCTTTATTACTTTTTCACACATCTTGCATATTACACTAGTTAGTGATACCGGTCTGTAATTTAAAGGTTCTTCCTTCCTTCCACTCTTATATATGGGAACCACCTCAGCTCTTTTCCACTCCACTGGCACTGTTCCATTTTCAATTGAGCATTTTATGATGTTGTATATTGAACTTGCTAGTTCTTCCCTACATTCTTTCAGTATTCTGCCTGAGACTTCATCCGGTCCCATTGCCTTTTCCTCGTCTAGTTCCGTCATCAACCTTTTTATTTCAAGCTTGGTTACTTTAATCTCTTTCATATAGACAGTCTCTCTATTACCCTGTGGTCTTTCGAATTGGATTCCTTAGTAAAGACCTCATGAAATTTACTATTTAACAGTTCTGCCATACTTTTTGGGTCTTCCACCATTCCGTTTTCTCCTTTTAACCTTTCTATTGTTTTTTTTTTGTCTTATTTTTCCATTTATGAATCTGTAGAACAATTTTGGTTGTTCCTTACATTTTCCGACAATGTCCTTTTCATAGTTCCTTTCTTCTTCCTTTCTCACCGTAGCATATTCACTTCTTGCTGTTTTGAAGTTTTCCTGATTTTCTGGATTTCTGTTTCTTCTCCACTTTTTCCATGCTCCATCTCGTTTCTCCTTTGCCCTAGCACATCTTGCATTAAACCAATCTTTCTTTCCTTCTTCTTTAGGTCTATATTTCGGGACATATTCCCTGACCCCAGTTTTGTATATTTCCAAAAATAAGTGTGTGTGTGTGTGCGTGTGTACAAGAGACACGAATTCACTGTGCAGATGTTTTGAACATATTGTGTATGATAGAGCTGTGTGTGTGTGTGTGTGTGTGTGTGTGTGTGTGTGTGTGTGTGTGTGTGTGTGTACGAGACACAAATTCACTGTGCAGATGTTTTGTACGTATTGTGTATGATAGAGCTGTGTGTGTGTGTGTGTGTGTGTGTGTGTGTGTGTGTGTGTGTGTGTGTGTGTGTGTGTGTGTGTGTGTGTGTGTGTGTGTGTGTGTGTGTGTGTGTGTGTGTGTGTGTGTGTGTGTGTGTGTGTGTGTGTGTATTTATGTGTGTCCTGCATGACACAAGTCCTCTGTACAATACCACAGCTCAAAATGCTACTAGGATTGTTGCCCCTATGCCGTAAGAAGCTGATATAATAACAATAATCTCTTGATTGAGATAAAAGTAATAAACTATAGCATAATTTGGTCTCCCCTATAAAGTTTTCTACATTTTCTATGATACTCAAGGCTGGATTCTACCCGACGAGTCAAGAGGAGTTGCCAGGTGTCTCCTACTTTTCTGTAAAAACTCAAGTCAGGCCCTTGTTATAGTATCTGGAGCCCTCATGATGGCAACACTAAGTGGGGAGGAGTCACAAGAGCAGGTCTGAAGGAAACGCACAAAATTCAAAACATTCCCCAAAAATTCATGATTACATAAGCGATCGCCGCACAGTACTCGAGAGGCTTGATTATATAAGCGATCGCCACAGTTTAAGGGTTAATTTAAATCATTATAATGTACACTAATGTATGTATGTACGTAGCTTTATAATGTTGATGATCTTAAATTTACGAAGGGAGGGAGAGTGAAACGGGAAAGACACCAACCGGCAACCTGTGGAATGTAAACAAAGGGGGTATCATTGTACCGCATACAAAACTTATGTACCACATTTCCATTTTATCCATTGTAGAGTCACGAGTTCAGGTGGTTCTTTTAGCTTGCAAGGAAGATACAGTCTCACCAGCCTTCTTAATAGTCTGCTGACTTGAAAATAGTAGAGACAGTAGATGGAGTCAAGATGGTGGCCAGCAATGCTATAGTTTTCTCGCCTCTCTCGTGTGTGAATAATACCCAGCTTCACTTCGAGAGTAAGACACTTCCTGGTCTTCTTAGGAACGTTAGGCCACATTGCAGGGCGTTTTGGTGGTAAGTTGAACTAGGGAAGATGAGCTGCTGGTGACGCTGTTATGTTTTGACTGGGGAGTGAGTGGTGCACGTGATCTTGATCTTGATCTTGATGCTACAGGTGAAGCAGAATTTCTTCTGTGTTGTCCACAAGAGGCTTGATCTTGATCTTTATTCTACAGGTGGCTCAGGATTTCTCCTGAGGCAGGCCTTAGTACCAGCAGCTCCTGGTGTATTCAAAAGCCTGTCAGCTTGCATGATACGGTGGGGCTTTCAAATTTGGAAAAAATTACCTGGATAAAACTTCGTTAAAGCGAGTTTGGTGTTCGTTAAACGAGCAAATGGTAGTAAATGAAACCTTGTTGTGAAATTTCATTGTGTGAACCTTTGTTAAACGGGGTTGCCTATATATATATATATATATATATATATATATATATATATATATATATATATATATATATATATATATAGACAACCTCAAGATTCACACAAAATTTATATAATATATATATATATATATATATATATATATATATATATATATATATATATATATATATATACAGTAATCACTCGCGTATCCGGATTATAGCAGCCAAGGCCCTGGTGGATACGCGAAATATCCAGATACGCTGAACTTCCTCTCCCAAACCCTTATAAATTGAGAAAAAACATATACATAACCCAAATGGGTAAGAAAACAATGAATGAAAGCACATTAAATGATTGTGTATACAATAATGACTTCCTGAAGCATAATAGAATGATAACATATCAGATACCTGCTTCTCTAGAAAATGTGAGGGTTGGGAAGGTGCAATCAGCAGTGTCATGACAATCTGCTGTTTCACTGCTGAACTGGACACTATCTGAGTCATTATTAGTGTGTTGAAATGAGATAATGATAGTGAAGTAGTTATTGTTTGTCTGGTAAAGGTTTCTACCTGTCTCAACATAATTTTTTATAATAGTGTTATTGTGATGATGAAGGCAGTAAGAAAAAAAAAAGTTTGAAAAGATCATAACAGTCTTATGATATAGAGAGATGGTGGAGAAGCCTGCCAGTGAGGCATGGGGTGAGGCAGGGTCTTGGAAAGGGAGATAACACGCATGATGGAGGGGAGAGGGGAGGCCAGAATTGAAAGTCCAGCTGTCTCCCAACAATATATTTGTTTATTTGTTTCTAGTTGTTTTCTCTTCTTGATGTTTTTCATTCTAATTCACATCAACTTATACATGTCAGGCAAAAATTAGAGAGCTAAATGACACACCTCCCTACTTGACTCCTGGCCAAGTACTGTGTAGGGCATGAGTCAGGATATGACACAATCACACAAGACATTCAAAAATGGATTCTTGACGGTAAGGTTATTTAATTATAAAAAAAATAAACTCATAAACGACAGAGCAGCTCATCTTGGCCATTTGATACTTGGAAGTTCTGCCTTGGAGCATCTCACAGAGAAATGTAAACAAACAACTGAACCACTTTTCACTGCTAGGCTGGAACAATATATATATATATATATATATATATATATATATATATATATATATATATATATATATATATATATATATATATATATATATATATATATATTGATCTCACAGAGATGTAAACAAACACTGAAATTTTCACTGCTAGGCTGGAACAATATATATATATATATATATATATATATATATATATATATATATATATATATATATATATATATATATATATTGTTCCAGCCTAGCAGTGAAAAGTGGTTCAGTTGTTTGTTTACATTTCTCTGTGAGATGCTCCAAGGCAGAACTTCCAAGTATCAAATGGCCAAGATGAGCTGCTCTGTCGTTTATGAGTTTATTTTTTTTATAATTAAATAACCTTACCGTCAAGAATCCATTTTTGAATGTCTTGTGTGATTGTGTCATATCCTGACTCATGCCCTACACAGTACTTGGCCAGGAGTCAAGTATGGAGGTGTGTCATTTAGCTCTCTAATTTTTGCCTGACATGTATAAGTTGATGTGAATTAGAATATATATATATATATATATATATATATATATATATATATATATATATATATATATATATATATATATATACACACACACACACATGCACACAAATATATTTACATCTATTTATGAAGATGCTATTAAGTTGAGATTATAGCATCATTCCAATTAGCAAGAAAATAAATTTTACTACAAAAGTTTTGGTTAGAAACCAAAGATCTTAATTTGGCTGAAAACTGATGCTAGAGGAAAACAGTGTGTTCCGTCTGGCTCAAGATGATGGAAAGAATCGACAGAACAGTAAAAAAAAAAAAACAATGGAAATCGTTGACGATGACGGAAAAAGTGTTATTGTGACGCCGCCTTAAGTGCTGCTTCCTAGCAGGATCGAGGGATCGCTTGCGCGGTATGTTTGAATATGCTTGCGGGCAGCTCCGGATAGTAGCGAATTCCGGATAGTGGCAATCTGGATACGCGGGCGATTACTGTATATATATGTACAGGCATCCCCTCTTTAACGAAGGTTCACACAACGAAATTTCGCTACAACGAAGGTTTCATTTTACTACCATCTGCTTGCTTAACGAACACCAAACTTGCTTTAACGAAGTTTTATCCAGGTATTTTTTTCCAAGTTTGAAAACACCGCTGTATCACACAAGCCGACAGGCTTTTGAATACACCAGCGCCTCTCATGGACAAAACGCGCACCATTCACTCCCATTTCCTGGTCAAGACGGCCCCTGACCACGACGGCCCTCCCCGACGGCCTCGTGTTTACCATGACGACCCCCACACCAAATTTTAGGTTATTGTCCTCCGATTTCTTTCATTATGTTAACACGATAACCGCGGATAGCAACTCAGCATTCCTGAGATAGTGTTTTGTGGTATGGAGTGTTAAAAACCATAACGTATTGGTACACTGGTGTACTATACCTTGCGCATAAAGTGCATATATGTATCCAGGGTGTAACACAACTTTCTGTAAATACTGAAGGAGGTAAGAGAACATGCATTTCTAAGGAGAAAATGTTATGTACACATATGCATTTTAAGGTTTTGTTTACCATAAGATGATTTTAAAATTTCAGAGGCACGCAATAGTCAATTGTGTTTTTTATGAGGTGACGACGACTGTTGCTGGCTTGCTGCAGCAGCCAGAGGTGCCACTTAGCTAAATACTGCATGTTTTAATATTATGTTTTGCAATCTTACATTTAAGACAGATTGTATCAACAAGTATGCAATTTACTGATAAACATTACACGATAAAATTATTGTGGTGATTAAAAAAGCACTCACATATAGTACTACGTGGTACAGTACTTATCACTGGGTGAGGAAGGATAGGGAGGGGTGGGGGAGTGGGGAGCAACTGATTTATTAATACAATCTGTCTTAGTATAATATGCTCTATTAACAAGTATAATTCAAAACCATCTTACGGGTAAAAAAGAAACTGAGGCCGCCGTAGTAAACATAGGGCCTTCGTGGAGGGCAGTCGTGGTCAGGGGCCGTTTTGACCATGACCCAAAGTGATATTAGTAGGAGATTTCAACTGTAAGGAGGTGGACTGGAAAAATTATGAAAGTGGTATGGAAGAAGAAGCCTGGGGAGATAAATTCCTGAATCTAATTGATAGATAATATGATAGACCAAAGAGTAAAAGAAAACACAAGATTCAGAGGAAACGATGAGCCGGCGAGATTGGACCTAGTTTTTACAAGGGATATACAAATGAATGATGATATAAGATATAAGTGCCCATTGGGAAAGAGTGACTATGTAATATTAGAAATGGATATAGAAGAGGGAAAGGAAGATAGAGACGAATCATACAAAGGAGACCAACTAAATTACAGAAAGGCTGATATTGAGAACCTCAGGAGCTATTTTAAAAACGTAAACTGGGAGGAGATGGAAAACTCAAGAGACGGTGCAAGAGAAGTATAACTTATTTTTGGAAATATACAAAACAGGAGTCAGGGAATATGTCCCAAAATATAGACCTAAAGAAGAAGGAAAGAAAGATTGGTTTAATGCAAGGTGTGCTAGGGCAAAGGAGAAAAGAGATGGAGCATGGAAAAGGTGGAGGAGAAACAGAAATCCAGAAAATAAGGAAAACTTCAAAACAGCAAGAAATGAATATGCTAAGGTGAGAAAGGAGGAAGAAAGGAACTATGAAAGGGACATTGTCAAAAAATGTAAGGAACAACCAAAATTGTTCTACAGATTCATAAATGGAAAATAAGGCAAAAAGAAATAATAGAAAGGTTAAAAGGAGAGAACGAGATGGTGGAAGACCCAAAAAGTATGGCAGAACTGTTAAATAGTAAATTTCAGGTCTTTACTAAGGAATCCAAATTTGAAAGACACAGGGTAATAGAGTGAGAGTCTATATGAAAGAGATTAAAGTAACCAAGCTTGAAATAAAAGAGTTGATGATGTAATTAGATGAGGAGAAGGCAATGGGACCGGATGAAGTCTCAGGCAGAATATTAAAAGAATGTAAAGAAGAACTAGCAAGTCCTACACGGCTGGTCAGAGCAGAAGGCGCGGTACCTGTGACATCTTATGAAGGAGATTAATGATACAGAAAATATGTTTCAATGAGGGTATTCACCTAAACTAGCGATTGATAGGGTGCCCTCATGCCTTCTTGACCTTTTGAGTCTCCTGGGAAATGAATCACCCAGGTGGTGGAGATACTGAGCGTCAATATTGTCCCATATGTCCTGAATAGCAGCATGGAGGCGTGGGAGGGAGGAGGTGTCTCTCTCCTTTAACTTCAGTTTTATGAACGCCCAGGGATTTTTATAGGGTTAAGGTCTGAGGAATTTGCGGGCCAAGGTTTTAAAAGGCTGACATTGCAGAAATCAAACCAGTCAACAATTAACTTTGCCGTATAGCATGGTGCCCCATCTTGCATGAAGGTATCAGCATTGCACTTTTCCATACACTCATCTAGAATTAGCTCAAAGTAGTTATTTTGGTTCATACGAACATTCTTAGACAAAAATACTAATTTTTCAAGACTTTATTAAGAAAAACAATCCCGCACCATCAAAGAATCTGGATTTTAATGTGTATGTTGTGTAGCGTGGATCGTGACGGTTACTACTGGGTCTGCGGTACACACGATTTCTTTGGTTGTCTGTAATTTGAAAGCTTGCCTCATCTGACCAACGTACCCTACGACACTTACCTAAGTCCCAATCTTTGTGCTGAGACACAAACTGCCTGCCTATTGTTAAGGTAATCATGACTAAAGCAAGGTTTTGAAACTGCGCGGCAACTCCGTTATCCCATGTCGCCTTTCACATATCTTTCACTCACCCCACCCAGCACAGAGGGTTCCTAGCCTAAAGTTCCTTGCTGTGTATGGGAGGGTTGGCCTAAAGCTGTCTCCGAATAATGTTCAGAGTTCTTTGGCTCAACACTGCGCTTATGCCCTTCAGGCTTGTAAGGTGGTGGCAAAGCGTCTCTTCCTCCCTCACAATAAATTTTGGTCCAACGTTGAACAATTCTGAGACCTTTGCCAGTGTTCGCGGCAGTTTCTTGATTTGAATTATTCTCCCTCACTGAGGCACAAATGACTGAGATTTGGGCCTTACTAATTAGTTTCCTAGGTCCCATAATAGGTAGTAACAGGGCACAATGGTAAGCTCACGCATCCACAAAAAGGGCCCGTGAAGGAGGGTGAAAGAAAATTCAAATGCAATCACACGAACCACAGACAAATGTTGACTAAGGAAACATATCATCTACTTTGACAACTAGAGCTGCAGAGTTGTCAGATAGCGACATACAGCGAATCCCGCCGTAGGTTTAGGAGTTAAAAAGGGATGAATGAAATTTGGTCAGCGTGGAAGTTGTTGTCCCTTTTGCGCCTTCCGCTCTGACCAGCAGTGTATATACATCATAAAATGCTCAATAGAAAATGGAACAGTACCAGTAGAATGGAAAAGAGGTGAGGTGGTTCTTATATATAAGAGCGAAAGGAAAGAAGAACCTTTAAATTACAGACCAGTATCACTAACTAGTGTAATATGCAAGATCTGTGAAAGAGTAATAAAGAAACAATGGATTGAGTTTCTTGAAGACAACAAATTATTATCAAATAGCCAATTTGGTTTCAGAAAAGGTCAGTTGTGTGTGACAAATTTATTGAGTTTCTACTCTAGAATAGTTGATAAAGTACAAGAGAGAGAGGGTTGGATTGACTGTATTTATTTAGATTTAAAAAAGGCATTTGATAAAGTGCCACATGAAAGATTACTATGGAAGTTAGAGGAGAAGGGTGGCTTAAAAGAAAGCACATTGAGATGGATGGAAAATTACTTGAGGGGGGGAGAGAAATATGGACGGTAGTTAAAGACATGAAGTCCAAGTGGAGAGCAGTAGACAGCGGAGTGCCACAGGGATCAGTATTGGCGCCAATACTCTTTCTCATATATATATAAACGACATGCCAGAGGGAGTGAACAGCTACATAAATCTGTTTGCGGACGATACAAAACTGTGCAGTCATAAAACAAAAAGAGGATTGTGAAATACTGCAGGAAGACTTAAACAAGATCTAGAAATGGAGTAAAAAATGGGAGATGGAATTCAATGTGGACAAAAGCCATGTCATGGAAATGGGAAAAAGTGAAAGATGACCCGTGGGAATCTATAAGATGGGAGATGGAGTAGAACTAGAAGAAGTAAAAAAGGAAAAGGACTTGGGAGTGACGATGGAAGAAAACACTCAACCGGTAAGCCACATTGATAGAATTTTCAGAGAGACATATAATTTGCTAAGGAATATTGGATTAGCATTTCACTACATGGACAAAGAAATGATGAAGAAATTGATAAGTAATAAAATAAGACTCAGATTGGAATATGCAGGAGTTGTGTGGACCCCCCATAAAAAGAAACACATAAAGAAATTGGAGAGACTACAAAAAATGGCTACAAGAATGGTTCCAGAATTTAAAGGGATGACATATGAGGAGAGACAAAAAGCTATGGATCTACCAACCCTGGAACAGAGGAGAGAGAGAGGATCTGATACAAGTTTATAAATTGATTAATGGAATGGATCAAGTGGATAATGAGAAACTAATCCTGAGAGAAGAATATGACACTAGAAGCACAAGATCGCATAGTAAGAAACTGAAGAAGGGAAGATGTCTGAGAGATGTTAAAAAATATAGTTTCCCACAAAGATGTGTTGAGATCTGGAACAGTTTGAGTGAGGAAGTGGAGTCAGCAATGAGCATGCATAGTTTTAAAGAAAAATTGGATAGTTAGTTAGTTTTTTAGTTTTTGTTTGTTTATTGTCATATTACACATACACATACAAAACAGTTACAATTAGGCAACTGCCCAAACACGTCGATAATATGACAAAGAGGACTAGATACCCGAAGGTATATGTGTCCTAATATACTCTTACTGAGATTGTAAATAATCTCAGAACAGACTCAAAACAGACAGGGGAAGAAACGGAAAAGAAACATATTGGTATTAATGAATGAATAAATAATTAATAATAATGATAATAATAGTGAATAATAGTAACAATTACAATGATAATAATAATAATAATAATAATAGTATATAATAATAATAACAAAAGAAGTGATAATAATAATAATAATAATAATAATAATAATAAAGTTAATGATAAAGGTAATAAGAATAGTAATAATAATAATAATAATTGCAATAATACAGAATAATACTAAATTGTATTATTCCATATATCCATATCTAAGTGTAGATATGGAGACGGGGCCACACGAGCATAAAGCCCAGGCCCTGTAAAACTACAACTAGGTAAATACACACACACACACACACTACTACAAAAAATGGTTACAAGAATGGTTCCAGAATTTGAAGGGATGACATGAGGAGAGACTAAAGGCTATGGATCTACCAACCCTGGAACAGAGAAGGGAGAGAGGGAATCTGATACAAGTTTATAAATTGATCAACGGAATGGACCAAGTGGATAATGAGAAACTAATCCTGAGAGAAGAAAATGACATTCGAAGCACAAGATGGCATAGTAAAAAGCTGACAAAGCGAAGATGTCTGAGAGATGTTAAAAAACATAGTTTCCCGCAAAGATGTATTGAGACGTGGAACAGTTTAAATGAAGAAGTAGTGTCTGCAATGAGTGTGCATACTTTTAAAGTAAGATTGGATAAGTGTAGATATGGAGACGGGGCCACACGAGCATAAAGCCCAGGCCCTGTAAAACTACAACTAGGTAAATACACACACACACACACACACACACACACACACACACACACACACACACACACACACACACACACACACACACCGCGTAGTGTAGTTGTTAGCATGTTCGACTCACAATCGAGAGGGCCGGATTTGAGTCCCGGTAAGCGGCGAGGCAAATGGGCAAGCCTCTTAATGTGTGGCCCCTGTTCACCTAGCAGTAAATAGGTACAAGATGTAACTCAAGGGGTTATGGCCTTGCTTTCCCAGTGTGTGGAGTGTGTTGATGTGGTCTCAGTCCTACCCGAAGATCGGTCTATGAGCTCTGAACTCGCTCCGTAATGGGGAAGACTGGCTGGGTGACCAGCAGACGACCAAGGTGAATTACACACACACCTTAAGGAGCTTACAGGTTAAAGTGCAGGATAGGATTTTGGACAGGGTAGAAGGTGCATTGGGGGAAAACAAGCTGAAGGAACTATGATATGCATAGAAGCATAAACAGGAAGAGGAAAAAGTTAAATTTTTGGAGTTTGTAAAGAGACAAATTCAGAAAAACACGAGTCGCTGTAATTCAAGTAATTAGAGAAGGAAGACCTGGTGCGGGATTCAGTGGATAAGAGAAAAAGCTTTGTGATTCTTAGGATGAAAGAAAAGAAAAATCCAAATAAATTCATGAGAGAATGTGGAGAGAGAACTGGCCAAAACTGTTATCAAACAAGAACTAGACCAGGAGGTGGAGGAAGTAATAAGGCTAGGAAGATACAGTGAAGGGGGTAGGAGACCAATGAAAGTGAGAATGAGATCTCAAGTGGCAGTAGAGGAAATTATGGCTAGGAAAGGGAAGCTGGCCGATGATACTGAACACAAAGATATATGGATAAAAAGAGATATGAACCTAGAGGAGAGGGAAAAGGAGAAAGTGCTAAGAACTAAAGCTAAGAAAAAAACGAGAAAAGGACAGAGATCGAGAAAAAGAATTTTTACTGCAGGGTTCTGGATATGAGACTAAAGAAGTGGTTCCTATGGAAGAAAGAGGTGGTCGTGGAGGAAGCAAGAAATTAAGAGTGACTTATACTAATATAGATGGGTTGTTATCAAGCATGTTGCAGGTTAGGGATTATTTGTAAAAGAAAAAGCTGGATGTAATGTGCATTGTTGAAACAAAACTATGAGAGCATATCCATGTTAACTTTAAATAGGAGGGATATAATAGCTGGACGAGAGACAGGAAGGATAAAGGGAGAGGAGTGCTAATAATGGTTCATTATAATATATGTGTGGAGGATGTGCAATATGGAGAGGACAAAGTGGAAGTAATGGGAGTAACAATCAAAACAGGAATCGAAGAAGAGAAAAATTACAATTACATATGTGCCACCTAAGACAAATACATGAGGAACTTAAGAACATAAAGATATGCAAAAGAGGTGATTAAGTGCCTTGATAGCATGATAAGAAGAGATAAAAGAATACTTTTAGTTGGAGACTTTAACTGCAAAAAAGTAAACTGGAAAGAGAGATGGAAGTAATGGATAATGCTCGACAGTGGAGCGAGGAAGCATTACAGTTGACTATGGTTAATGCAATGGATCAGTGGGTGGAGGAGTCAACAAGGTACAGGGATGAAGAAGAACCATTGTTGCTTGACTTAGTATTCACAAAGAAACCAATCATACAATACCTTAGTCCAATGGGGAAAAGTGATCATGTGACATTAGAGATGCAAATTCAGGAGGAAGATGAAATAAGTTACACAGAGGACTACAAAGGAGAGATTGAATTATGCAAGAGCAATTTTGAAAAATGAAACATCTATTTTGCTGATACTGAGTGGAGAAACATTATGTACAGAAAGACAATACAAGGGAAATATGAAATATTCTTACAGAAATATAATGAAGGAGTAAAAAATTTGTAACTGTGTATAGAATTAAGAAAAAAAAATACATGCTTGGTACAATGCTAGATGCATACAAGCTAAAAAGGCACAAAATAAAGCTTGAAAGAAACTCATAAAACAGAGAAATGACTATAACAGATGGCAGTGCAGGGATGCAAGAAATGAATATATTAGAGTAAGAAGAGAGGAAGAAAGAAACTTTGAGAAAGATGTGGTGACAAAGACAAACCCAAACTTTTCTACAAGTTTATAAATGGCAAAATGAAGAACAAGGAAACAATAGAAAAAATAATTAAAGGAGGGAAGACATACCAAACAGAGATGGAAATGTGTGAAATAATGAATGATAGCTTCAAAATGGTGTTCACTGCAGAAGAAGATTTCACAGAACCTAATAGGACATTGCATTGCTAAGGATTACATGAGATCGCAGTGCACAAAAGGGATATTGGAAGATTATTGGATAAGTTGGATGTCAGAAAAGCAATGGGGTCAGATGGTGTATCAGGCTGGGTGTTAAAAGAATGTAAAGAGCAACTACTGGATCCAATTTTGGAAATAATTACAAGTTCAATAAATGAAGGGAAAGTTCCACTAGAATGGAAGAGAGCCAACATAATACCGATATCTAAAGGAGGAAAGGCAACTGAACCACTAAACTACAGACCAGTGTCACTTACAAGTATTTTGGGGAAGTTGTGTGAAATAATCATCAAAGAAAAATAGGTTAAACTTCTAGAAGAGGAGCAAGTCATATCGAACAGACAATTTGGGTTCAGGACAGGGAGGTCATGTGTATCAAACTTATTAAGCTTCTACTCAAGTTATTGCAGGACTGGAAAAGAGACAGATGGGCAGACACAGTATACCTGGATATAAAAAAGAATTTTGATAGAAGACTACTTTGGAAACTGAAGAACATAGGAGGATTGTGAGGAACTTTGCTAGAATGGACAAGAGATTATTTGAAGGATAGGGAAATGAGAACTGTGATCAGAGATACATACTCATCTTGGGGTAAAATAACTAGTGGAGTACCACAAGGGTCAGTGTTAGCTCCCATTATGTTTCAGATTTATATAAACAACTTTCACATTGGAGTAAACAGTTAAATAACTGATGATGCAAAACTACTAAGAGTTATCAAAACCAGAGAGGACTGCCTACTGTTACAGGAAGATATAAACAAGATCTATGAGTGGAGTAGGAAGTGGAAATTGGAGTTTAATGCCAAGAAATGTCATATAATTATAAAGTATACGAGACTTACCGTAGGTCAGTTGAAGTATGCTTTGGATTTTAGGAGTCAAATCACCTCTGCTGTAGTGGAGATTTTTACATGAGATAAGCCATCCACGCACCGGCCAGTCAGACTTCAAAGCCACGAACACCCACATGATATCAGCTAACATGTTATTAATCATAAATACAAGTAATCCTTGTAAAACATGTGAACAAGGGTGGGAAGTGGTGGGCATGTAAAAATCTCCACTACGGCAGAGGTGATTTCACTCCTAAAATCCAAAGCATACTTCAACTGACCTACGGTAAGTCTCGTATACTTTATAATTTTACTTCGTCAAATCACCTTCTGCCACGTGGAGATTCCTACATGAGGCTTTAAAGCCATGTGGGTGTCGTGCCTAAACAACTGCCTCTCAAAAGCATTGTGATATGGGATCAAAAACCACGATCCTGCATTGGAAATTTCATTATACATAAATCCATTATCACATGAAGTTCACTACCCATTACAATTGAACCTCTATACCAAATTTCAATTACATCTGTATTTTAAGAGAGTAACAAAATCACTCTGGCAATTCTAACTTCTACCACACTACCTTTGTCCCAATAAACTTGCAAAAGTAATTTTTAAGCAATTTTTTCAATATCCAAACATAAGAATACAATTGTAACACAAAAGAGTAACCAACCTACTCCAACACTGCTTCTTGAAAAGAGTCTACTTCTTTAACATTTGTTTGTCATAGTACTTTGCAAAAGTACTTTCTCGTGTCCATCCCGCTTTGGACATAATACAAGCGATGGGTATTGACATACCCTTGGCTTTAGATACTGCGGCAGGTCTAACACTACCCGCAGTAAATCTTGATGTATCCACTCCTGACCTATAAAGCATTGTTTTAATCCATCAGGATATGGAAACTTTAGTAACCAGCTTGTGTGGTTTAATGTAACTGATGAGTAACGTATCGTTGAACTGGGAAAATTCCTGTCTGAGTCCCTCAGTCCTTTCCAAATAATGTTTCAATGTTGCACAAACACATAAATGTGAGTCCCTAGAATATGCTTGAAATTTAACAGTCCGTATATTAAATGTAGGCCTACACTGCTTAATGTTTCCCCTTAAATAAACTGAAATGAAATCTTTATCTATGTGCATACCCTGTGTACACAACAGGGGCAAAGTTTTTACTCTAGCTGCTTGAGTCAATGCCATTAGCATAACCAATTTCAACGATAAATCCTTAAGTGTCAAAATGTGCAAAGGATACATAGATGTTAACATTGTCAGAACTGGCTGAACATCCCACGTTTCCGTGTATCTAGTTGATGGTGGTCTTAGGTTAAATATGCCCTTCATGAACCTGATGACTAATGGATGATTACCCGCTTTGTATCCATTCACGACAATCCCTAGTGATGAGAGGGCACTTCTTGCAGTGTTGACCAACTCATAACCCACATTCCTGTTGAAAGTTTCAGATAGAAAATTTATGATGTTTGAGACAGTAGGATCAAATGGACTAACGTCCCATCTATTACAAAACTGTGTCCATCTCTTAAGGTGTGGTCTATATTGTTTCCCCGTCCCCGGTTTCCACGAGGCCAGGATGATGTCCGCACCTTTCTCAGAAATACCTCTGCTTCGCAGGTGCTGCCTGATAGAAGGCACGCCATCAGTTGAGTGTGCCTCATAATCGGATGTTCCTCCCCTGAAGAGAGGTTTACTAGCACCTCTCTCTTTTGCGTGATGAGGCGAGGGTGATCTATCAGCATCCTGACTAGTGTGCCCATCCATGGTTGTGATAACCATAGCAGGACCACCATCCACACTCTCGCCTCTTCTGCACTTAACTTCTGCAGACACCTAGCGATCAGTGAAAAGGGTGGAAAGATGTATGAAAGCTTAAATCTAGACCAGTTTAAAGTAAATGCACCTGGATCTGGGTTCCAAGAGCAATAGCAAGGTAGTTGTTTATTGAGCCTTGATGCAAACAAGTCAATCACCGGAGTACCAAAAATAGCGCATAACTGTCGGAAAATATTAACATTGAGTTTCCATTCATGTCCATCCTTAACTAACCGAGATGCTGAATCCGTCAACGTGTTTGCCTTTCTTGGGATGTGAGAACATGTTATCCAAGCATCATATGTGATGCACCAATCCCAGATATTGGTGGCTATCTCATTACAAATACTAGATTTTATGCCACCCATTTGATTAACATAAGTCATTGCAGTAATATTGTCACAACAGACCTTAATGTGTTTTCCTTTGAGAACTGGAGCAAACACTTGCAAAACTAATAGAATGGCCTTAAGCTCCAATGCATTAATGTGCATCAACCTTTCTTCAGCTGACTAACTACATGCGACAAACTGATGTGTTTGAAGCGTCCGTATAGACGTCAACGTCCCTGCCTGTTCTAAAAATTTTTCTATTCTGTCTAGAAATGCTATGAATCCACCATTGAAGGTCAGATTTCATACCCTCTGTAATTCTCATGTAACTATCAAAGTTCCCTTGTTTGATTTTCAAAGCTGCAATTTTTTCAGCTTCCAAATTCCTGTAATGTAGCTTGCCAAGCTCCACTGCTGGAATGGCAGCAACCACTAGATAAATAACTCTGGCTACTACCCTGATTCTATCTGTACATTTATTTCTAAGTGTCTCAAAGGCTTGCGTGATTTTCTGAATCCTGCGTTGTGGCAATGAAAGTCATATTATTAGTATCAATAATATCACCCAAGTATTCAATGGTCTGAGTGGGCTCCAGCACGGACTTGTCCATGTTAATGCAAAAACCTAGTTTATGAAGTAATTTAATGGTATCATCGACACAAGCCAGACAGCCTGTCCTAGACTTATTACAAATTAAAGAATCATCAATAAAACTAGTAATTACATGGCCTTTTTCTCTCAATGCAGCAAAAACTGGCTTCATCAATTTTTTATTTCAGTGTTGGGTCCAAGTCTCTGTAGTTCAAATTTTTGTTCATTAAACTTCATGTTGTTTGCTTCGGCCTATGCAAATATCTTGTTAATGTTCTCTTGTAGGTATAGGACATATCTTTCTTCCCTGATCCTATGATTAAGGGTGGTATCATCAGCAAAAGATGATAAGAAAGAGCTGTCGACCATTTCCTCTATGTCAGGCATGAGGACCAGGAAGAGCATGGGGCCAAGGCTGAACTCTGGGGGACACCACTAATAACTTGTTCTTGCTGTGATTTGTGGCCATCAACAGCAACTGTCTGCATTGTGTGTTAGGAAGCTGTGCAGCCACACACCCAGCTTCCCTGTTATCCCCATGGCCTTCAGCTTATGGAGGAGGATGCCAAGGTCAACCTGGTCAAAGGCTTTGGCAAAATCCAGGTACACAACATCAACATTTCCTCCATCAGCTAGCCCTTGGAATAGCCATTCATAGTGGGCCAATAAGTTGGAGAGGCATGATCTTCCTTTAAGACACCTACATCGAGAGTGGTTCATGAGTTTATTTTCTTCTAAGTAGGTGATGGCTATGGGCCTGTAATTTTTAGCTTGGCTTCTATCTCCGCCTTTGTGGATAGGAGAGATTACTGCCTTCTTTAGCATGGTTGGGATGATGCCAGTGTCAAGAGAGCAGCGCCAGATTTTATAGAGAAGGCATGCCAGGGCCTCTTTGCACTTTAGCAGTAAGATGGATGACACACCATCAGATCCAGCAGCAGAGTTCATCTTAAGTTCACTGATGGCTTTCTATATGTCAGCAATGATGAAGGCGATGTTGTCAAGGAAGTGGTGGTGTTGGTTCTGCTCCCTGAAAAACTCTCTGGAATACTGCTCTGTCTTTGTAGTGTTTAGCTGTGAGAAAATTTTTGTGTATTGCCAGGATAGAATGTGGCATGTTTCTTCAGGGGTCATCAATATTTCCCCGCTTTCAGCTTAGAGTGGCCCTACTCTTGTGTGTTCTAGAGAACTTTTTGCAGTATTTGTAGAAGAACTTCAGGTTAACTTTAATGTTAAGAATTGCCTGATTTTCTTCCCGTTCTTGCTGACTTTCATGGGATTCTTTGATTTTCTTCTCAACATTTACACACTTTGGCTTGTAGCAAGCTCTTCTGCCTAATGTTTGTTGCCTTATGTATCTTCTTGTTTAAGGCTGCCTGTCTCTTAATCAGGATCTTCCGCTCCTTTGGAATAATCCTTTTTCTGGTAGATTTTCTCCTAGTAGGTACATTTCCTTAACAAGCCCTTAGGATGGTGGTGATCAGGGTGTTCAGCATAACCTCGGGGTCACTGCCTTGGAGCACAACCTCCCAGTCTATGTTTCTCAGTCGATCATTTATACTCTCCCAGTTTGCTTGGCTGCTGAAAAGTTTAGGTTGGAGAAAGGATTCCTCTCTGTGGGACTGGTTACTTTAGAAGGTAGCATTGTTTTTCTGTAGTTTGTCAATATCCTGAGGAAATTGTGATCAGAGAAGAAAGTTTTTTCAGCAGATATGCTATCAATAGCATCACTATTGTTGGTGAAGAGTAGATCAATGTTTTTACACCTGGTAGGTTCATTTATTACTTGTACTAGAAATGAGGATATCATTATGTCCAGCAGTAGTTTAGCTTGGCTCTTTTCAGTGGAAGTGCTTCCAGTTAAGATTCCCTCTGGCCACTTTAAAAAGGGAAAGTTGAAGTCCCCAGTGAGGATGATCTCAGGGGCAGAGATTGATAGGGAGTCAAGCAGTTGTAATAGGGCCTTCATGGCTCTGTTGAAGTTGTTGGGGCTACAGTTGGGGTGTTAGTAACATTTTATAAAAACCATGTTGCATAGCTAACTGTATATGAATTGTCTGGAGTTCTATTTGGTCGTCTGAGTATGACAAGACCATATTTGCATTGGAAGCAATGTCATTTCTCAGGTATGTTATTGTTCCCCCATGGGTTCTTCCTTTCCTGGCTTCGGAATGAGGTGTAGTTAGGAATACTGATTTCTGCTTCCTTGACACCTGCTGATAAGTGGATTTCAGTGAGAGCAATAATCATGAAGTCCTCCTTGCTGGATAGTTCCCTAACAAATGGAAGCTTGCTTTGGTTAGTCTTAGGGTATAGTCCTTGCATATTGCCCACTAAAAGTCTCTCCACTAGTGAACCCTAAGCCTTGGCCAGGCCCAGGCTGGGTTCATGGGAGTCACTGCTGCTGGAAGTACTTAAGCGGGGGGCTCTGCTGTATTGGTGGCTTGGTTAGGTTTTGCAGTGCAAGTCCATGAACCTCCACAACTCTGTTTATATTTGTTACATGTGTTTTCAGCTCGAGGAACATTTCTAAAAAATTGCCATTGAGTTCCACATTTGAATAGTTTCGAGGAACTGCCTGTGCATTTGTTGTGCCGGGGTTATCATGTTCTGTGTCAACGGAGTTTTGTGTTAGTGTCTTCTGTCTTTTAGTTCCTCTTATGTGGGTAAACTTACAATCTTTGGTGAAACATTCTTGTTTCTGAAGGGCTTTTTGACATAACACGATGATAATTTGGACATTCCCTTCCCAGTTTGCAGCCTGAATTATCTCTGGGGCCATGATTAATGTATTTTTGGCAGCGTCTGGGATGGTTGAATTTACAGCCCTTCCCATTGAAGCCATACTTGCAGCACCCTTGTCTATTAAACCTACATGTTCGTTGTGGAATTGTAGTGGCTAGACAAGGCTCATCCACTTGTTGCTCTATGCTGGTTGATTTGAATAGTTGCTACCTTGGCTCCCTCCTGTGGTACTTACAGATTCTGTGATTGGTGTAAAGTGTTCCTCTGTCTGTTGTACCAGGCTCAGGTCCATATCCTCTGGGATGTTGCCTAAGCCACCCTGTGTATGGTCAGTCCATGTGGCTATTTGGTGTGTTGTGCAATCTGATGGAGTCTCAACTGTGGCAGAAGGTGATGGAGACTGTGTGTTGTGCATCCTGCTCCCTTTTCATTCTGCTTATAGCCTCACTCACCTCAGGTGTCCAGTCTGGATCAGCATATTCATGGAAGCTACACTTCTCACACATGTACTTTAGGTGAGTGCGAGCAAGGCACAAAACAGGTATAGTGGTAGTGCACTGCATGTGTATTGCACCTAACTCTTACACTCCTCGCATTGTATTGTGAATTTCATGTCTTTGTTTTGGCTGCATGCGTTGCAGTGACCTGGTTCGGCGTTGTTTACATCTCGCACAACCACCATTTCGTGATAGAGTTACTTGTTTTCGTGATTTTATCTCCCGAACCAAGTTTCACCTAGCCTTCTTATAACATCCTGCAACACTACTCATGAAAAGAACATCAGGATGAGGCAGTGTGTGAAGCATATTGAAAAATACAGTTTTCCACCCACAATGGTGGAAAAGTGGAATGCATTGGATAATGAAATTGTTAAAGCAGATAATGTGCATAAATTTAAGGAAAAAATTAGATAAATGAATACATGGAGACAGGAAACTATGAGCCCTGCTCAAACCCTGTACAATACAACTAGGTAAATACACAAAGATATGATGAAAGAAATTATTAAGAGCATGATACGTCCAAAGCTAGAATATGCAGCAGTGGTGTGGTCACTGAGCTCTAAAAAAGATATAAGAAGATTAGAACAGATCCAGAAGATAGCTACAAAGACGGTGTCAGAAATAAAGGACCTAACATATTAAGAAAGGCTGCAGGAAATGGAACTGCCAACCTTACAAGATAGATGAGAATGAAGACACCTAATGACAATGTATAAAATAGTTAACAGCATTGAAAAAATAGACAAGGAAGACCTGGTGCTGGTGACAGAAGAAGCTAGTTGGACAACAGGACATGTAAAGGAGATTAGGATGAAGCAGTGTGTGAAGGATACTGGACAATAAAGTTTTCCACATAGAACAGTGGAAAATTGGAATGCATTGAGTGATGAAGTTGTTACAGCATATAATGTGCATAACTTTAAAGAAAAATTGGATATATGGAGACATGGAGACTGGACATTATGAACCCCGCTTGAACCTTGTACAATACAACTTGGTAAATACACAGAGACATCTGTAATGGAAAAATGCCAGTCACTTTGGATGGAAAAAAAATCCAAGTGGGGAAAAGGAGAAAAACTGCCCTTCACTCCAGAAAAGCAAAGTCATCGAGTTGGGAGTTCATTCAAAATTTTGCTGAGGTCACGATGTACTTCTAGCTCCCCCAACCAGCAGTCATATAAATTAAGACCAAGTATAGAAAGATTGGCACTGTCCCCGAGAAACCGTCCCACATGTTGCCCTCAATTCCCAGCTCCCCCTTTGCAGCTCCTCCACCCAGCTGATTTGATGTTACATAAAATGAGAAACATATGGAATATAATTTTGTTTTTGTGCAGGGGTTCCTTGAGACATGTCATGTATTTTAAGGGTTACACAAGGGTAAAAAGGTTGAGAAATGCTGCCTTCTTCGTTACCATTCTCTCTCTCTCTCTCTCTCTCTCTCTCCTTATTCATTTTCATATTCTCTCTCTCTCTCTCTATCCTTATTTGTTTTCATATTCTCTCTCTCTCTCTCTCTCTCTCTCTCTCTCTCTCTCATTATTCATTTTCATCTCTCTCTCTCTCTATCCTTATTTGTTTTCATATTCTCTCTCTCTCTCTCTCTCTCTCTCTCTCTCGCTGACCAATAGCGTGGCTTCATATATGTGACGTCAAATCAGCTGGGTGAAGGAGCTGTGAAGTGAGAGCTGGGAATTGATGCAAGAGTACAGGACGGTTTCTCGGGGACAGTGCCAAATATATTTATTCATAAATATATCAGAGCTGAGGTCTGCATCTGGAGTACGCAAATAAACCAAGTGGGAGGAGGTAGTAGACACCTACCGAAATAATAACTTACTCCCAGTGAGATCTAATAGCACTAGTTCAGGAGGTGCTGTGAACCTTCCATTAAAGCTAGTTGTGATCTCGTTGAATGTTTCCCTTTGTGTCTCACAACTCAAGGGGGTAGTCACAGCCTACCCTCTAAAGACAGCTCTCCTTCTTCACACAAAACTACATGCACTTACCACACATACACCCTTCACTCCAAATCAAAATTTTAAAGAAAAATGGGACCAGAAATAAACAACGCCTTGGAGTCCCCTCTGGGAGGGACCAAAATGTCCCCAGGTCGGACACCTCTCCTGTTGAAGACCACAAATGCCTTGACACCTCCCTCAACTTTTTCTACATTAACTTCTGCAACATCCGCAGTCTTAGATCTAATTTTCAATCTGTGGAACACCACCTCTCCTCTACTAAACCTCATCTTCTTTTCCTCACCGAAACACAGCTGTCTGAGGCAACTGACAGTAGCCCTTCTCTGTTCCCTCCTACTTTCTCTATTCTCATTTTCATTCCAAAGCTGGATGTTGCGTCTATGTACGCAACGACTTAACTTGCTCTCGTGCCCACGCTCTTGAGTCTTCCGAATTTTCCACCATCTGGCTACGACTTAACAGTCACTCTCAAACTAAATTCATCTGTGCTGTTTATCTCTCCCTAACTCTTCTGACTATAGTAATTTCTTCGACTACTTAACTTCTAAAGTGGAGCACATTCTGTCCCTCTACCCTTTCGCTGAGATTTCCATTCTTGGAGATTTCAATGTTCACCACCAGCTTTGGCTTTCCTCTCCTTCACTGACCACCCTGGTGAACTAGCCTTCAACTTTGCTATCCTCCATGACCTAGAGCAACTGGTGCAACACCCTACTCGTATTCCTGACCGTCTTGGAGACACGCCCAACATTCTTGATCTCTTCCTCACCTCTAACCCTTCTGCTTATGCTGTCACCCTTTCATCTCCGTTGGGCTCCTCCGATCACAATCTCATTTCTGTATCTTGTCCTATTTTTCCAATCCTCTGCAGGATCCCCAAAGCGAAGGTGCCTCTGGCGTTTTGCCTCTGCCAGTTGGGGGACCTGAGGAGGTATTATGCTGATTTTCCTGGAATGATTATTGCTTCCGTGTCAGAGACCCATCTCTTTGTGCTGAACGCATAACAGAGGTGTTAGTATCTGGCATGGAGGCGTACATTCCTCATTCTTTTCTCAACCTAAACCTTCTAAACCTTGGTTTAACTCAGCCTGTTCTCGTGCTATACATGATAGAGAGGTTGCCCACAAAAGGTACTTGAGCCTTCCATCTCCTGAATCTCATGCACTTTATATCTCTGCCCGGAATCATGCCAAGTCTGTTCTTCAACTTGCCAAACACTCTTTCATAAATAGGAAATGTCAAAATCTTTCAAACTCAAACTCTCCTCGTGACTTCTGGCATCTAGCCAAAACATCTCAAATAACTTCACTTCTTCATCTTTCCTCCTTTATTTCATCCTGATGGCACCACTGCCATCTCTTCTGTCTCTAAAGCTGAACTCTTTTCTCAAACCTTTGCTCACAACTCCACCTTGGACGATTCTGGGCTTGTCCTCCTCTCCTCCTCCCTCTGACTATTTCATGTCTACAATCAAAATTCTTCGTAATGATGTTTTCCATGCCCTTGCTGGCCTAAACCCTCGGAAGGCTTATGGACCTGATGGGGTCCCTCCTATTGTTCTCAAAAACTGTGCTTCTGTGCTTGCACCTTGCCTGGCCAAACTCTTCCAACTTTGTCTATCGACTTCTACCTTTCCTTCCTGCTGGAAGTTCGCCTACATTCAGCCTGTTCCTAAAAAGGGTGACCGTTCTAACCCCTCAAACTACCGTCCTATAGCTTTAATCTCTTGCTTGTCTAAAGTTTTTAATCTATCCTGAATAGGAAGATTCTCAAACATCTGTCACTTCACAATCTTCTGTCTGATCGCCAGTATGGCTTCCGTCAAGGTCGCTCTACTGGTGATCTTCTGGCTTTCCTTACTGAGTCTTGGTCATCCTCTTTTAGAGATTTCGGTGAAACTTTTGCTGTTGCGTTAGACATATCAAAAGCTTTTGATAGAGTCTGGCATAAAGCTTTGATTTCAAAACTGCCCTCCTACGGCTTCTATCCTTCTCTCTGCAACTTTATCTCAAGTTTCCTTTCCGACCGCTCTATTGCTGCTGTGGTAGACGGCTACTGTTCTTCTCCTAAACCTATTAATAGTGGTGTTCCTCAGGGTTCTGTCCTGTCACCCACTCTCTTTCTATTATTCATTAATGACCTTCTTAACCAAACTTCTTGCCCTATCCACTCCTACGCTGATGATACCACCCTACATCTTTCCACGTTCTTTCAGAGACGTCCAACCCTTCAGGAAATCAACAGATCACGCGGGACGCCACGGAACGCCTGACTTCCGATCTTTCTAAGATTTCCGATTGGGGCAGAGAAAATCTAGTAGTTTTCAATGCCTCAAAACTCAATTCCTCCATCTATCAACTCGACACAACCTTCCAGACAACTATCCCTCTTCTTCAATGACACTCAACTGTCTCCTCTTCCACAATGAATATCCTCGGTCTGTCCTTTGCTCATAATCTTAACTGGAAACTTCACATCTCATCTCTTGCTAAAACAGCTTCTATGAAATTAGGTGTTCTGAGGCGTCTCCGACAGTTTTCTCGCCCTCCAACTGCTTACTCTGTATAAGGGCCTTATCCGTCCCTGTATGGAGTACTCTTCGCATGTTTGGGGGTTCCAGTCACACAGCTTTGCTTGATAGGGTGGAATCGAAAGCTCTTCGTCTCATCAACTCCCTCCTCTGACTAACTGTCTTCAGTCTCTTTCTCACCACTGAAATGTTGCATCCCTTTCTATATTTTATTGCTATTTTCATGGTAACTGTTCTACTTATCTTGCTAACTGCATGCCTCCCATCCTCCTGCAGCCACGCTGCACAAGGCTTTCTTCTTCCTCTCATCCCTATCCTGTCCAACTCTCTAATGCAAGAGTTAACCCGTACGCTCAATCATTCATCCCTTTCACTGGTAAACTCTGGAACTCCCTCCCTGCATCTGTATTTCCGAATTCCTACAACTTGTCTTCTTTTAAGATGGAGGTATCGAGGCATTTGCTGCCCTAATTCTGGCTGACGGTTTTGGCACTTTTTGAACTCTTTGGAGAGCCAGCGCTCAAATGGACCTTTTTCTAACTTTCTTTTTTTTTGCCTTTGGCTGGCCCTCTTCCCTACGTATAAAAAAAAAAAATAAATAAAAAAAATAAAAAAAAAAGTGAATCGACGGTAAAAGTACAGAACCACTGCTCCCCCCCTTTCCTCTCCCCTCCCCCTTCCTCCCTCCCAACAAGCTTGGGGGACAGTGGGGAATCAGGGGTTTTTAGGGGGGAGCCAAAAGAGGCGAGATATGGCATTCCAGAAAAAAATTCTAACCTAACCTAACCTAACTCAGGCTCAGTGTGCTCTGGGAAGCAAAACGGAAACAACAATTGTGGACTTAGATTCTGGTAGGTACCTAGAATGTTTTGTTTACTTTAGGTATTACTGCAGAGTTTCACCACAATCAGCTACGTGTTTTTTACCCACCTCAAGAGATAAAACTCCTGATAATGAATAATTTGAACCCCATATATATACTAGGTGCAACATTTTTGAATGGTGACACAGATTTTTAAAAATTTAAGCGTGTTTTAGTGTTTTGGTGATCAGCCATGACACTAGCCTCCCGCATCAAACCCTGCCGCACATTGATGGTGTCATGCGCTCGCGGCGACTCGGCAGGCTCCGTGACATACCATTGTCTGAGCATGCGCTTAACTGTTTACACTGATTGGTTCTGTTCTTTGAAACTGAAGCGGTGGCCAATGAAAAAAAAAAAAAAGCATAATTATTTCCACCAATCACGACAGCCCCTGAGATTAGGTTTTGTTAGGTTAGGTTGGGTTGGGTTAGGTTAGGTTGGATTTGGTTAGGTTAGATTTGGTTAGGTTAGATTAGGTTAGGTTTAATTAGGCTTAGTTAGGTTAGATTGGGTTAGGTTAGGTTCTATTCTGGAGGAAACTAATTTTTCTGGTAGATTTTGGCTTGTTTCTAATTAATTTACCAGTTTTTTTTTTATGCAAATCATAATGTTTCTGGGCTGTAAAAAAAAAAAATTGGTTGATTTGCGCCATAAACAAGTGATATTTTAATTAATGCAAGCCGAAATCTACCAGAAAAAAATTGTTTCGTCCAGAAAGGGCAAGGTGGTGAAACTCTGTAGGTTTACCTTACTTTATTACTGTGGATATAATAAGATCGAGCACTCACCAAAACTCTCACTGACGGTAAACACGTTACATATGCTGCACTGTATTATACGTATTATACAGATCGGCGTGGAGCAGTGATTCTAGAGAAGAACCAAATCGATAAACTGCTGAGGTCATTGAGGTAATTCACAGTGTCACTAAAGCCATCTCAAATGTTGCTGAGGTCATCCAATGTTCCCGAGTCCACCCCAAGTATTGCGTAACACAAATATACCTCACTAAAACCTCTTTACCATTAACATCTCATAGCCCCAAGACATTCCTTACTTGGACTGAGTTGTGTTCGCGTGCTTGGACGTGGTCACAGAAGCAGACACTCCACAGGGGTCTCGCTGGCTGGTCAAATCTAATGCTTTCTTCGTGTGTTTCCTTGTCTGGTTCTGTATTTGTTTGGGTTTGCCTCGTTGCCAGTTCGCGCTGCACCCGAAAGCACTGCTCCGATTGGGGATTTGTTTTTACTATTATAATAATAGGAGGGTGTTTGTTATATTTCTAAATAGTGGAATTAATTCCAACCTACTACCTAAATACTAAATTCCAAACGCTTGAGTGTTTATTTCTTTAAATGTGCCATTTTTTTTTTTTTTTTCAAATGGTGATCTACGCAATGAAATAAATGAATTTGATGAAGTCAATGAATTTGAATCTAATCATAAACTGACAACATATATGCAACAAGATATCTAATCATAATCATTATCCCTACCTACCACATCACAGCCGGGAGCCGTAACAAAGACAATCCCATCACATCCATCATCATCATCAGGTGAGTGGGCCTTTAAACTCGAAGGATACACTTGTTGAAGACCCCTGCCTGACCCCAATCATGCAACGGCTTGTGCCTTCCGCATCAGGGCAGAGTTATGGGACGAGATGTAAGAAGCCCGTGGCCGTCACCGTCACCTCGGATACTCCCCTAGATATGGAAGCGTGTGCAGGGGTGGTGGAAGTGCTGGTGAAGCACATACTGTATCAGCGCGGCCAGATCCCCGTACCCTTTGATGCCTTGCAGAGAGAAGCCAGGCTGCAGCGGTCAATCAGCCAGGCGCACCTCAGGGACGCCGCGCTGCCACTAAACGCTCGTCAGAACTCGGTAGCTATAATGTTATTTAGCTTTTTAATACCTCTGGTGGAGGCTTCTGTGATGTTGGTAGTTACTTTTCGACACTGTTCTAATACAGTGGTCTCTCCAGCTCCTTATTTCCCTGCTCGGTAGATCTTATCAACAGCATCTCCTTAAGTATTTTTAAGATAGCCCCCTTTCCACGTAAGCAAGCTTGGGGGCACGTGGGGAATATATATATATATATATATATATATATATATATATATATATATATATATATATATATATATATATATATATATATTGTCAAAGTAAATAGAAATGTAGAAAATGTATGCTTACAGTTTCATTCATATACAGAAATAGGGAAATAACAATAAACCAATATGAGGAAAAAGACAACCATTTTCAACAATTATATCCCTGCTGTTGTTTTGTTTTCAAAACACAAGATTGCTGGAAGCAGTATGAAAAGAAGCCTCTTTGGAGTAAAAAGCTACATAAAATCAATTTCACCATGGCATTCCTCTCCATGTACTTACATATACCCTTGCTGTACAAAGAAACCAAGAACACACCTACATATCCAGGTATGCAGCTGGTCAAGGACAGGAAGCTGTCACATTATCAACAACAGAAATATCATTGCAAGCAAGGTTGCATCTTCAATTTATGGAAAAGGTATGAGCAACAAAGATTACAACTGACCAATTATTGAAAGCTTGCTCCAGACTGAGTGGAGTGACCACTTATTTTTCTTTTTAGTTTGCTGTTTACTTTGCTTTTAGTTTGGCTGTTTTATCTCTTTTAGGTTAGGTTAGGTGTGGCCACCACAGCCATCAAAGTGTTTTAATTTCTTTTATGTGATTTTGTTGATTTCTGACTTTTTGCAATACACATCACTCGATTTACTGCTCTCTCGTCCAAAAACCCTGATTTCCCACAGGTCCCCCAAGATTGTTGGGAATGAAAGGTAGACATAAGTGTGAGTTAAAAAAAACTGATAACTCAAAAAATACTCATTTGCAACGGAAGTGACATATACCATCAATCATTTCACTACATTTCTCACCAGAAAAACAGCCACATCACAGATTCCATGGTTGGGTGAAATTGCAAATTGACCTATGCTGGTCAGAGCCGAAGGTTCAAGAGGGACTATGCCTTCCACTCTGACCAAATTTCCTTTACCCCGTCTAACTCTAAAACTTACAGCAGGATTCACTTTATGTCACTATCTAACAACTTTGCAGCTGTCGTAGCCAAAGTAGATTATATATTTCCTCAGTCAACGTTCGCCTGAGACTCATGTGGTTCAGTTTGAATTCCCCTAATCCCGTCACGGCCCATTTTTGTGGTTGTGCAAGCGTACCATTCTGCCCTATTACTACCTATTATGGGGCGTGAAAAACTAATTAGTAAGGCCCAAATTTCAATTATTTGTGCCTTAGTAAGGGAGAATAGTCAAATCAAGAAATCATGGCTAACACTAGCATAGCTCTCAGAACTGTTCGTCATTGAAACAAAATTTATCACAAGGGAGGAAGAGATGCTCTCACAAGCCTGAAGAGCACAAGTGCATTGTGGGCCAGAGAACTCTGAACATTATTTGCAGACAACTTGAGGCCCACCCTTGCATACACAGCAAGGAACTTCAGGCCAGGAACCCTGCTTTGCCTGCTGGGATGAATGAAAGGACTGTGCGGAGATATGTGAAACGTAACTTGGGATACCAAAGTTGCTGCAGTGTCAAAACTTTGCTTTATACATGCTCACCTTACCAATAGGCTTGCTTTTGTATCTCAGCACAAGGATTGAGACTTGAATAAATGGCATAGGGTACTTTTGTCAGATGAGGCAAGCTTTCAGGTTATAGACAACCAGAGAAACCATGTGTACTGCAGACCCAGTAGTAACCATTATGATTCCCACTACAGAATATGCACTATAAAACACCCAGGCTCTTTGATGGTGTGGGGTTGTTTCTCTTACCATGGTCTTTGGAAATTAGTGTTTTTGCCTAAGAATGTTTTTATGAACCACAATAACTACTTTGAGCTAATTGTAGATGAGTTAGATAAGTGTAAAGAAAAGTGCAATGCTGATACCTTTATGCAAGATTGTATACTATGCCATACAGCTAAGTTAATTGTTGACTGGTTTGATTTCTGTAATGTCAACCTTCTGAAACCTTGGCCTGCAAATTTGCCAGAATCTGTGGGCATACATTAATCTTAAGCTCAAGGAGAGAGATACCTCCTCCCTCCCATGCCTCCAAACCACTATTCAGAACATATGTGACAATAATAATGCACAGTATCTCCATCACCTTGGTGATTCAGTTCCCAAGAGACTCCAAAAGGTGAAGAAGGCACAAGGGCACCCTATCAATTAGTAGTTTAGGTGCATACCGTCACTGAAACATATTTTGTGTCATTAATCTCCCTCTCAGGGTGTCACAGGTAGCGCACCTTCCACTCTAACCAGCAATGTAAGTTTGTTTTGGTTTAGATCAGTGGTTCTCAAAGTGATCAATATTGACCAGGGTCGATGGCGTTCATGAATATCCAGGGGATCAATGAATAACCAGTGGTATGGTGAGTATTACTGCTGTGGTCAAAAGGACCATTAATGTTTCCATCTGGAAATTTTGTATTCTAGGTTATAGTTTGTAAAAATCTGAAGAAAATCAGGTACCATTAGATAAAAAACGGCACGGATTCTAATCCTGTCCACGGTCTGAGTGCAGGTGGGCTTCCTCACTCAGGACAACGGTTTCCTAGTGGGTGGGCTTTGAGATAGGAGGTACCCTGAAAAATATCCCCTTTAGCCTATAAATTCCCGTGAAAAGCCCACGTGGTATAGATAAAAAAGAAGAAAAATAAGTACAGGGAGTCCTCGGGTTACAACAGTCTCGACTTACAACGTTTCGTGGTTATGAACGCGCCCATAAAAACATAGAAAATAATATTAGGCGTCATTCCGTCTTACGTGGTTTAGCGTTGTAAGCGACATAAACAAACACGAACTAGTTTCGGGCGCGCGGCGGAAGAATACGCTTTGTTGTGGTTGTAGGGCGAGAAAGACGGCATCTCAAGTCTCTGTATATACGCCATTTTGGTTGTTTGCACCGTCTCTCTCTCTCTCTCTCTCTCTCTCTCTCTCTCTCTCTCTCTCTCTCTCTCTCTCTCTCTCTCTCTCTCTCTCTCTCTCTCTTGGTTATGGCTCCCAAGCGTAAGGCAGACTCTTCTGATGCATCAAAGAAGAGAAAGGCCATCACCATGGTAGTTAAAGTGGACACTATAAAGAGATCACAAAGGAGAAACACCAACAAACATTGGCCGGTCGCTTGGCCTTAGTCGTTCCACTGTGGCTACCATCATCAAAGATAAAGAGTGCATTATGGAACATGTGAAAGGATCTGCTCCTATGAAAGCGACAGTGATAACCAAGCAGCGTAGTGGTCTAATTATTGAGATTGAAAGATTATGGGTGCTTTGGTTGGAAGAACAAAATCAACGGCGTATTCCAGTGAGCCTTATGGTGATTCAGAAGGCGAAAAGATTGTTTGAGGCACTGAAAGAAGAAAAGGGGGAAGGAAGTGAAAGTGAAGAGTTTGTGGCTAGTAGGGGTTGGTTTATGCGACTTAAGGCTCGGGCCAGTTACCATAACCTTAAAGTGCAAAGTGAAGCTGCTAGTGGTGATGAGAAAGCAGCAAGTGAATTTCCTAAAGCGTTGGCTGAGATAATTAAGGAGGGGGGTTATTCTGCTCATCAAGTGTTCAATGTGGATGAGACAGGCTTATTTTGGAAGCGTATGCCTGACCGCACTTACATCGCCAAGGAGAAGTCAGCACCAGGTCATAAAGCCAGCAAGGGGAAGCTAAATCTACTTTTTGGGGAAATGCTGCTGGCGACTTCAAACTGAAGCCCTTGCTTGTGTATATGGCTGAAAATCCAAGGGCACTCAAGGGCATTTGGAAGAGTCAACTACCAGTCATTTGGAAGGCAAATAAGAAGGCATGGGTGACACTTGCAGTGTTTGAGGACTGGTTCATCAACTATTTTGTGCCAAGTGTGGAGTGGTATTTGGCCTCCAAGGGTATCCCTTTTAAGGTGTTGCTAGTGCTGGACAATGCCCCTGGACACCCTGCCCACCTGGGAGACTTTAACCCTAATGTCAAGGTGGTTTACCTTCCACCTAATACCACGGCCCTGTTACAGCCTATGGACCAAGGAGTGATAGCTTTGTTCAAGGCCTACTACCTCCGAAGGACAATTGCTATGGCTTTGCAGGCAACTGAAACCAAGAAGAATTTGACTCTAAAAGACTTTTGGAAATCCTACATCATTGATGCCGTGAAGAACATTGCTGATTCCTGGGAGGAGGTTAAGCAAACAAACATGAATGGTGTTTGGAAAAAACTGTGTCCACAATTTGTGGGTGATTTCCATGGGTTTGAGGACAGAGTTCAGCATGTTATTAAGAATGTTGTTGCCCTGAGTAAGGAAACTGATTTGGAGATGGAGGTTGATAATGTTACAGAGCTGCTGGAATCTCATGGAGAGGAGTTATCTGCTGAGGACCTGATACAATTGGAGAAGCACCCACCCCAGAGCCTAGGGCTTTCACAAGGCAGGGCTTGGCAAGAGGTTTTGCTGAGATGCATCAAACGTTGGCAACTTTTGAGGCTATGGATCCCAACTTTGAAAGATTCACTAAGGTTTCCAGAGGTATCATGGATTTGATGCAATGTTACAAGGAGATCTTGGATGAGAAGAGGTTGCTCTCTGTTCAGACTAATCTGGAGCAGTATTTTAAGAAGGTAGAGAGGCCTGCAACAGATCCTGTACCCTCTACCTCAGCTGCCTCTACTACTCCAGACTCACCTGCCCCAGAATCTCCAGCACCTTCTGAATGTTCTGCCTCACCTGCCCCAGTTTCTCCAGCACCTGGAGGTTCTGCCTCACCTCCAGACTCACCTGCCCAAGCATCTCCAGCACCTGAAGGTTCTGCCTCTCTTGATTCACCAGCCCCAGTATCTCCAGCACCTTCTGCAGCTTCCTCTACACAATAAGCCTGTCTCTCCCTCCTTTGCAATGCCTCTTTCCAGTGTGCAAGCCAACCAAAGGAATAAAGATAAGAATTTTTTTTTTTTCCCCCCGATGTTCCGACTCACACCGAAATTCGGGTTACGACGCGTGTTAGGAACGGATCAACGTCGTAACCTGAGGACTCCCTGTAATAATTTTTTCAACAATTATTCTTCAGAACACTATCTTCAACCAACCGCCATTGTCTCACAGCTCTACTGCCCGTTCCAGACAGGTCCTGTACAGGAAGCATTCCTGTCCCTGTTCTGTACTGAGTGAGTAGGCATGTCCCACTCTCCACCCCATCCCACCTCTACCAGACATTTTTTTTCCCTTGGCCGCCATCATTGATGTAAAAGAACTACTACTTCATTGGGGGATCAACGAATTAAAAAGTTTGAGAATCCCTGGTTTAAATTATCAGGAATACCGAAACAGATCAAATTTTGTTTTTCCCTAAAAAGACTAAGGAGACAAACAGTCATATTTGCCAATTGTAAATTTTTACCATCAAGAGGGTTTGTGATGTTTTTCTGCCACTTTATAATACTGTATGATATGCATAATGTGTTTTATGAAGGTGTGACAGGAAATAATAAAAAAAATAAGGAGGCATAGTTATACTGAACCATTAATATATATATATATATATATATATATATATATATATATATATATATATATATATATATGCCAATTAAATACTTTTATAATTATTATAATTTCTTCATCTTGCAGGTTTCCAGAAAGGAAGAAATTATGAAACATAAATTACAAAGGAAAAGACAGCAATGGTTGTGTAAAGTAGACAAATTTCTGCTTAACTTTAACTCCATGAAAGAGGTGAGAAGTGACAGGTATTGTCAGAAACTGTGATTGTAGTGAAGACTACAAATACTCCTGAATTTCTTACTGCTGGTGATTACAATTTCACATTTATTGCATAATGCAGCCATTGCAGGAATTAGATCTTTGGTATCATTACTCATTTGAGATCACTGAAGATTTATTATATTACAGAGTTTACACAATGAACTTAAAAGTGGCAGTGTCCGTGGAGTCAAGGTAATACTCGGAAGTTCAGTGATGACAGGTCGTGAAAGCTACTTCATCAGGCTGCCTGAAGACTACTCCAGTCAGTCCAGCACTCAGCCTGCCAAGCCCCATAACAGGGGTCTGAAACTCTTTAGGTATAACAGCTTAAGAGATACTCCTGCAGTGTTGTTAGAGTTCATTGTTCTGTGCCATAAATAGTCTTCTTTTCTCTAAAGCAGGAACCATATTAACATGGGTAACTTATTATGTCACCAATCCTCTCATTGTTAGAAGGGAAACAATTAATTCCTTTTTATGCTAAGTTTCCATTCCCTTTCATTCTGCCTTCCTTCCAATATAGCCTGTGCAGAATATGTATCAATTTGTGCCATTGTTTTTAGCATTTTAATTAGTTTTTAAATTTGCAAATAAACTAATTTACATCTTAGTTGAAATGCCTTTCACGTAGCATCAATATAGCATACATCCTTTCAGGAATCTAGTTACAAATGAGGCCTTGCTGAAGGTAATGAATCAGCCATGTGGTGTTCAGAGGATATGGGTCATGGTGCAGAAGTCTACAGGCCTAAAGAACACTACAGACCACACCAAGTCTCTGGGGGCTAACACAACAGCTGTTAACGTGATTCACCGCCCTGAATATTCTGAACACCAAAGAACCACTAAGGTGGAAATCAACATACAGCACAGAAGTGTCAGTGCCTCCATGGACCTCACCCCAACTGTAGGCTCAGGCATCACCTTACATAACCTAGGGACAAAGAGGTCCCTGTATCTCAGTTCTCCAAGTGTGTTCCATTCCTGTTCTTCCAACAGGAACCAAGGCATGTTGACGTGCACTTATCTGGAAAAGGAGTCTGATAATGGAACAAGTGACTCGGATAGACATAAAATGCTCCCTCCAAGTCTCATTAGAAATTCAGATTGCACTTATAACAAATCCATTTTAAAAACTCCTGTGAAGCTGTACAAAGAAGACATCATTCCTATGGTTGAGACACCTGTGCATTCTTCATTCCTCAAGGTTGAGTCCTTCACACCCAGCAAGCAGTTAGCAAGTCGACTTGGGACTTTTAATCTCTCAGATGGCACCTTGGACACTACCTGGTACCAAATTGACTGTCTCATATCTGGGTTCAGAGACATGTGTCAGTCTTGAACTACATAATGTGCATAGAATGGTGCGAAGTTGTTGTTTATTGACTTGTTAAATGTTATAATGATGTGGAATATTTTTTTAAGTCTTCATGTTTCATAGTGTGTGTATGAGATAATTTATATAATTTCAGTCTTGCATTTCTCTTCAGTAAAGTAAGAAATTATTTATTGCAGTAAAAAGGAAGTAGACTGTTGAAAGAACTCAAGTAAGTTTATCATACTTAACATTTTTTCATGAGGAGTTCCAGTTACTCACTCATGCAGAGACAGCAGTATACTTCATTCTGCTGTGTAATCAAACAGTTCCCGTGAACTTTATGAAAACATTAAGATAGGAACAATTCCATCATTTTAAGGCTTAAGAATGACAGAGGAAGAAAGATGTAGCTATGTTTACCACAAACATTTATATATTGTAAAAACTTTGTTACTATGTTTGGTTTTACATTAAAGGATTTTACACAAGCACCAGCATTATCTCTTGTGTGTGTATAAGACAGTGATATGATGGATGCCTTGACTGAAGGACAACCTGCTCTTAGTGGCCTTGTAACATCCAATCCAAGCCTCCTTTGTGAGTTTCAAATTATCATTGAAAGTCAGAGAGCTTAAACATACATTTATTTTAAGCAGTAACCATATGCTTAGTTATGCTCTCTTAATATCCACACAGTATTTTTATTATAACTACACTGCCTTGTTAGAATGGAACAGAAGATCCTGATAAATATATGTCCAAAGTACATAAATCTATCTATATTTATATCACAGGGAATCTCTTAAAGACTCAAACACTTCAATCAATCACACCATCAACCCCTGATGGAAAGAGATAGCCTTGTAGACCATCCCTCTATAGGAACTTGGGTTTAACAACTGACCACATAAATCCAAAGGAAGTGACAAACAATGAATCTGAAAAGTAATTATTACTTCAAAAATTCCAATTACAGAAAGAGAGAAAATGATGAAACAAATCACTGACTTGTTATTTTTCTACTTCCATCTCTTCATCAGTTTGTCTTATCAGCTTGGTGATGATGGAGTGGTACATCTGGCTGATGGGTGAGTTTGAAAACTTGTCAATGTAGTTGAGTCCCTCCTCAGTGCACCGGGACAGTGTCGGGTCAATGGGAATGCGGCCTAGAAATGTGACTTTTGCCTTTTCAGCCAGCTGCTCCCCGCCACCACTGGCAAGGATGTTGCTGCATTCCTGGAATAGCAACATTATTCATTAATACCTTGTACAATAGTGTGTGACAACTAAATTTCAACAACTGAAAATATATGTCTGTTCCTAATGGATTCCAAATTCTTTTTATAGTCCAACAACTACATCGTTCTTGTTAATTTTTCTGCAATGCATAGTTGCATCTCTTGCATATCCAACTTTCATTCTGCTCCTCTATGCTTAAAGAAGAAACTTATATGAACAAGAGACGTTCAATTTTTTAAGATAGATTAATATGCAGGTGACATGACAAAAATAGTCTTCTCATCACATTGATGGAAAAAGATGAGCTTTTTTTTAGAGTACAGTCAACTCTTGATTAACGTGAGGGTTACATTCTTGGAGACATCATTTTATTCAAAACAACATTATTTAAACAATTTTCTCAAAGAAAACAATGGTAGTAGGGGGGGAGTGTTATGTTTCTGACCACTAGGAAAGTCTAAACATTTTTGGGGATTTTGTTACTCAAACCTTAAAAAAACTCTTAATACATCACTAAGTCACGGAAAATATAAAACACACATTCTCATTTTATTATCTCTGATGGTACACAATATGCTCTCCCTCAGTCCCGTCACATGGACAATCAGCGAGGTATTTTTTTCCCCTAGCATAGTGATGTAACACTTCCAACTTCTCTTCAATGGTCACGATCTTTCTGATTTCTTGGAATCACTTTCCTGTGAGGAGGTTGAAGGATGATTCTTGGATGTCATAGTATAGGACACTGGGTGAAAACACAGAGAAATTATCTGCTCAGTGCAGGTTAGCTCCTGGCTGAGGAGTGAGGTCTCATATATACAGTACTCGTTAAAAGTTTGCGACCACTGCCCTGAGTGGTTGCAAAGTTTTGATTAAAAAGAATGGTGTTTTTGGGGGTCAACTATATTTCACCAGATCTTTGCGACCAGATACAGCCATCATGGGATGCCTCGAGGACATTCCAGAGCTCACAGCAAACCCTCTGTGCTGTGAGCACTCCTATTGAAAGGTTGTTTGTGACATTACTCTGCGAGGTCCCCTTCGTTTGATGAGTGGCGGGTGCTTATGTGTGTTTTTATCCCTCATTATGCCAAAACCAGGGGATTTAGCATGTGAAACAGTTCCTGATATCATTGGTTTAAAGGCTACTGGTTACACAATTAAGAAAATTTGTGAGCTAACACGTGATAGTCCAATGAGTGTGAAAAAGCTTGTGCACTGATTCAGGGAGGGAGGCAGCGAAGAGTTGCCAGTTACCAAACCCCTCTGGAAGACTAAGGAAGACTTCCAAAAGGGCAACAACCATACTCAAACATACAGTAGAGAATACTGCATCAATCACTGCTAGAAAAATAAAGGAGAACAGTGGTGCCTTCCACGGTGTTTCTGTGCAAACTGTGTCACGGCGCCCCCATGAACTGGGTTACACCAGCCACAAGCGCACAAAGAAACCTCTTCTCCATAAGACCAAGAAAGTGGAACATGTTAACTTTGCCCGTAATTATGGTCAGTGGACTGACAATGACCAGTTAGGTGTGTTATGGTCGGATGAAGCAATGTTTAATGTGATGTGCAATAGAAATTCCCAAGTTTATCGCCGCCTGAGCAGTGATCCAATCAACCCACGGTACCTTGAATCAACAGAAAAGCACCTAGATTTTTTAATGGTATGGAGCTGCTTTTCTAGTCATGGCCTTGGCAAGTTGGTAGTGTTTCCAAAAAACATAAGGGTTAATGCGAATGTCTATTACAAACTGTTGAATGACCATTTGCCAGTGTGTTTTGAGCTGTGTCAGGCCAGAGTCTTTCAACAAGATGGTGCAACACCTCACACTGCTAGGACTGTTGTCCAGTGGCTGCAGGATTGTCAGGTACCTTTTATTGAAGATTGGCCTGGCAATAGCCCTACTGAAAACCTCTGGGCCATTGATAAGAAAGATTTACAAGGCAAGGATGTCAGCTCCATTCCATGGCTGGAAGCAGCTATCTGGGAATCTTGGAACAAAATACCAGCTGTCACTGTCTGCAACCTTGCTCTTTCTCTTTCCAGACGTCTCTGCAGTGTTATCAAGAATAAGGGTGGCCCGATCAAGTATAAGTCAAGAAAAATAAACACATTTTAGTTTTTTTTTTTTTTTTTTCTCTTATCTAGGCAGGGGAGTGGTACAGAAGGGTGTGGTTGCAAACTTTTGACAAGTACTGTACATTTATGTTCACAAAAAAACATTCCTTTTAGCTTTTTACAAACCTTACCACAAAGAAAGGATTGTTTTGTGATGCACAAAGTGAAATCTTGCATGGAACTTGGAAAATAAAGCAGGAGATGAGGAGGCATTTGTGATTGGCGGCAGCCACTTCTTGTGACACTCTACCTTGTGTGTTGCTTTCACCACAATATTTGTGTTTCTGCCCCTTTATTGCTTGCTATAGTGTATACCATACCTTTGTATTCATATATGATCATGCCCTGAGGATCACCTTGATTCCATGGCACTGAGTGATAGATCAGAGATGCTCTGTTCCTTCTCAAGAGTGAGAGAGTATGAACATAAATGTGTATATATATATATATATGTATATATATATATATATATATATATATATATATATATATATATATATATATATATATATATATATATATATATATATATATACTGTATATGAGACTAACACATCCTCTAGCAGTGGTATTACTGCCAACCTGCTAGCAACCTCATCAACGTGGCAACAATGTCTCACTATGTGTTTGTGGATACCATTTTGCGGCCGGAAGTTGCTCCACTCATTGCTAAACTCCTTGGATCCTGGCCCAGTGTGGCTCCCACCAGAGGCAGTGTTGGTGCGCGTGATGTCAAGTTGAGTCAAAACATCAAATTGAATAAATAGCATTATTTAATTGCATCTCTTTAAATATCAAGTAGCGTTAAATCAAAATAACATTATTCAAACTCGTGTTAATTGCAAGTTGATTGTATTCATCTCAGTGGTCTTGGATGAACACAATCTAAGCAGTCAACAATAGAAGGTTACCAACCAGGGTTACTATATATACCCCAAGTACATTTACACTTTTCAGGGGTGTACATTGGGTCTCAGAGAGTAACCACTACATACTGTGCAATATATGGTATTGTAATCTAAAGTCAGATAGCACACCTGTCTTTTTTTCAAAGTTCTTCATTTTAGTAAACAAAATTATCTAAATTATATCAAGAGAAGGGTGAAAACCATTTGGTTTTCACCTCCTTTAATGTATTCCTTCATGTACTATCATGGAATTAAATGTGAGTGTAATATGTAATGGGGCTGAGGATCAGATATGAGATGTAATGACCATTATGGATGATTATAAGAAAGATATGTATGTGATAAATGAAGGTAGTTGTAAACTATCTGAGTTTAGTTCATTAATGTTGTCATCTTGAGATTCCTATTCAATATACCGTATAAACTTCATAATAGTACCATAAAAACATTACAATTCCATCTTTTTTATTATTAATTCATTTATGGTATATGGTAACTTACAAAAATGTCCAGGTAGAGAGGAACAAAAAGACTGGGAGCCCCTGATTTAAAATGACAGTATGTGAAAGGTCAAAACTGATTTGCTTCTCCAGGTATTACATGATAAGCAAGATATAACAAGTCTGAGTTGTTTGTCAGTCCATATCAAACAGAATTCTGAATAAAACTCATCTAGAGGGAGCAGGCCTTAGTGTGCTTTAACCTTCAGTTCTTTCTAAACCATCCCTCTAAAAATACAAGTGTGCACAGCAACTCACGGAGCAGGTGGGACAGACAAAGCCAGACATGTTCTCAATGATGCCAAGGATGCTGATCCTAGTTCTCCTACAGAAAGTGAGCTCCCTTGTGACATCATCAACAGCAACCATCTGTGGTGTGGTTATCAGGACAGCTCCCATCACTGGTGCTTGCCTAAGGTAAAGATCACTATAAATCTTGAGTCCTCTTTAAAGGAATTTTAATCGAGTCAATTAATTCCAGATAAACTCGACCACTGAACAAAATGTAGATGAAGGCTATGAACAGTTGCTAGAAACCAATCTGAGGGACCAAACAGCATGTTCTATCAGAACTCCAACCTGGTATAAGAAATGTATGAAAAGCAAAACTGGTGAACTATTTTGATAGCATAAAGATGTTAATCTTAACGTGGAAAAAAATGACCATGTTTATTTTCATAACTCAGACTTATACCAGATTAGAACTTTCTCAATAGTACTCAAAAGATGAGACATCACTTATGTTCACAAAAGTATAATTATTCTCTCTCTCTCTCTCTCTCTCTCTCTCTCTCTCTCTCTCTCTCTCTCTCTGTCTCAAACACACACACACACACACACACAGCCGAGAAAGAAAAAGAGAAGCTAAAAGATCTAGTTAACAAAGAAGAAGAAAGAGTACAAGATGTAATTAAAAAGAAGTACAGGCATGGAAAATCCAAGATAAGAAAGACAAGGAATCATTTCAAGAAGTATTTCAAGAACAGTTAAAAGAAAGAGATGAAAATATGACAAGCAAAATGATAGGAGTCCTCAAGAAAAAAGAAAATTTAGTAAGAGAAATTGTGGAAAAAAATAAGAGTGTAATTATTTTTGGACTGAAAGAAAAAAATGGTAAATATAGACCAAGAAGGGAAAAAGACGAAATGAAATCAGTAAAAGACCTACTAAAACATCTGAATGACGAGGATAGACAGAACTTAGAAGAGGAAGTAGATGAAATCCATAGAATGGGACCATATCAAGAAGGAACAGTGAGACCAATTAAGATATTACTAAAATCACAAGCAGCAGCAGAAGTACTATATAGAAAAACAAAACTCAGAGAAACAGAAGGTTGCAAAGATATATATATATAAAGAAAAATAGAAACGAGGAGGAAAGGAAGAGACACAATGAACTGGTGGCAGAAGCAAGAGAAAAAATAATGAAAGGTCAGAGGAGGAGAAGAAGGCATTTTTGGAGAATTATAGGAGACAGGATAAGGAAATGGTATATAAAAGAGAAAGAAGAAAAAAAATGGAGCAAGTTTAACTAAAATGATAAGAACAAGAGATTAAAAATGATGTATACAAACATAGATGGGATTTTATCTAGTAAATTAGAATTAAGAGATTACATAAAGAAAGAAGAACCAGATATTGTATGCCTGGTGGAAACAAAGTTAAATGAGGCAATAAAAATAGACATAGATAAAAGGTATAATATATGGAGGAGAGACAGAGTGGGTAAAGGAGGAGGAGGAGTCATGATGATGTTAAGGAAGGAGATAGTGGTAAATCAAGTGGAGTTTGGGAAGGAAAATCAGAAATACTGTATGTTAAGATGCATATTAACAAAAGGAGTTAACAATCATTGGAACATATGTGCCACCAAAACAAACTCATGGACTAACCAAGAATATAGAGACATGATAGATGACACAATAAGGAGTCTTACAAGAATCATTAAGGAAAGGAGAAAAGTGATATTGGTAGGAGATTTCAACTGTAAGGAGGTAGACTGGGAAAATTATGAAAGTGGTATGGGGAAGATGCCTGGGAGATAGATTCCTGAACCTAATGATAGATAATTTGATGGTCCAAAGAGTAAAGGAAAACACAAGATTCAGAGGAAACGATGAGCCGGCAAGATTAGACCTAGTTTTTACAAGGGATATACCAATTAACGATGATATAAGATACAAGTGCCCATTGGGAAAGAGTGACCATGTAATATTAGAAATGGATATAGAAGAAGGAAAGGAAGATAGAGATGAATCATACAAAGGAGACCGATTAAATTACAGAAAGGCTGATATTGAGAATCTCAAGAACTATTTTAAAACGTAAACTGGGAGGAGATGGAAAACTCATTAACGGTTCAAGAGAAATATAACTTATTTTTGGAAATATACAAAACTGGGGTCAGGAATATGTTCCCAAAATATAGACCTAAAGAAGAAGGAAAGAAAGATTGGTTTAATGCAAGATGTGCTAGGGCAAAGGAGAAACGAGATGGAGCATGGAAAAGGTGGAGAAGAAACAGAAATCCAGAAAATAAGGAAAACTTCAAAACAGCAAGAAATGAATATGCTAAGGTGAGAAAGGAAGAAGAAAGAACTATGAAAAGGACATTGTCGAAAAATGTAAGGAACAACCAAAATTGTTCTACAGATTCATAAATGGAAAAATAAGACAAAAAGAAACAATAGAAAGGTTAAAAGGAGAAAACGGAATGGTGGAAGACCCAAAAAGTATGGCAGAACTGTTAAATAGTAAATTTCATGAGGTCTTTACTAAGGAATCCAAATTTGAAAGACCACAGGGTAATAGAGACTGTCTATATGAAAGAGATTAAAGTAACCAAGCTTGAAATAAAAAGTTGATGACGGAATTGGATGAGGAAAAGGCAATGGGACCGGATGAAGTCTCAGGCAGAATACTGAAAGAATGTAGGGAAGAACTAGCAAGTCCAATATACAACATCATAAAATGCTCAATAGAAAATGGAACAGTGCCAGTGGAGTGGAAAAGAGCTGAGGTGGTTCCCATATATAAGAGCGGAAGGAAGGAAGAACCTTTAAATTACAGACCGGTATCACTAACTAGTGTAATATGCAAGATGTGTGAAAAAGTAATAAAGAAGCAATGGATTGAGTTTCTTGAAGACAACAAAATATTATCAAATAGCCAATTTGGTTTTAGAAAAGGTCGGTCATGTGTGACAAATTTATTGAGTTTCTACTCTAGAATAGTTGATAAAGTACAAGAGAGAGAGGATGGGTTGACTGTATTTATTTAGATCTAAAAAGGCTTTTGATAAAGTGCCACATGAAAGATTACTATGGAAGTTAGAGGAGAAGGGTGGCTTAAAAGGAAGCACATTGAGATGGATGAAGAATTACTTAAGGGGGAGAGAAATAAGGACGATAGTTAAAGATATGAAGTCCAAGTGGAGAACAGTAGACAGCGGAGTGCCACAGGGGTCAGTATTGGCACCAATACTTTTCTCGTATATATAAATGACATGCCAGAGGAGTGAACAGCTACATAAATCTGTTTGCGGACGATGCGAAACTGTGCAGAGTCATTAAACAAAAGAGGATTGTGAAATACTACAGGAAGACTTAAACAAGATCTGGAAATGGAGCAAAAAATGGGAGATGGAATTCAATGTGGACAAAAGCCATGTCATGGAAATGGGAAAAAGTGAAAGAAGACCAGTAGGAATCTATAAGATGGGAGATGGAGTAGAACTAGAAAAAGTAAAAAGGAAAAGGACTTGGGAGTGACAATGGAAGAAAATAATCAACCGTTAGCCATATTGATAGAATTTTCAGAGAGCGTATAATTTGCTAAGGAATATTGGAGTAGCATTACACTATATGGACAAGGAAATGATGAAGAAATTGATAAGTACTAAAATAAGACCTAGATTGGAATATGCAGGAGTTGTGTGGACTCCTCATAAAAAGAAACACATAAGAAAATTAGAGAGACTACAAAAAATGGCTACAAGAATGGTTCCAGAATTTAAAGGGATGACATATGAGGAGATGGATCTACCAACCTTGGAGCAGAGAAGAGAGAGAGGGGATCTGATACAAGTTTATAAATTGATTAACAGAATGGATGAAGTGGATAATGAGAAACTGATCCTGAGAGAAGAATATGACTTTAGAAGCACAAGATCGCATAGTAAGAAACTAAGGAAGGGACGATGTCTGAGAGATGTTAAAAAAATTTAGTTTCCCGCAAAGATGTGTTGAGACTTGGAACAGTTTGAATGAGGAAGTGGTGTCAGCAAAGAGTGTACATAGTTTTAAAGAAAAATTGGATAAGAGTAGATATGGAGACAGGACCACACGAGCATAAAGCCCAGGCCCTGTAAAACTACAACTAGGTAAATACACACACACTGACTGTATTTATTTAAATCTGAAAAAGGCGTTTGATAAAGTGCCACATGAAAGATTACTATGGAAGTTAGAGAAGGGTGGCTTAAAAGGAAGCACATTGAGATGGATGAAGAATTACTTAAGGGGGAGAGAAATAAGGACGATAGTTAAAGATATGAAGTCCAAGTGGAGAACAGTAGACAGCGGAGTGCCACAGGGGTCAGTATTGGTGCCAATACTTTTTCTCGTATATATAAATGACATGCCAGAGGGAGTGAACAGCTACATAAATCTGTTTGCGGACGATGCGAAACTGTGCAGAGTCATTAAACAAAAAGAGGATTGTGAAATACTACAGGAAGACTTAAACAAGATCTGGAAATGGAGCAAAAAATGGGAGATGGAATTCAATGTGGACAAAAGCCATGTCATGGAAATGGGAAAAAGTGAAAGACGACCAGTGGGAATCTATAAGATGGGAGATGGAGTAGAACTAGAAAAAGTAAAAAAGGAAAAGGACTTGGGAGTGACAATGGAAGAAAATAACCAACCGGTATGCCATATTGATAGAATTTTCAGAGATACGTATAATTTGCTAAGGAATATTAGAGTAGCATTTCACTATATGGACAAGGAAATGATGAAGAAATTGATAAGTAATAAAATAAGATCTAGATTGGAATATGCAGGAGTTGTGTGGACTCCCCATAAAAAGAAACACATAAGAAAATTAGAGACTACAAAAAAATGGCTACAAGAATGGTTCCAGAATTTAAAAGGATGACATATGAGGAGAGACTAAAGGCTATGGATCTACCAACCTTGGAGCAGAGAAGAGAGAGCGGGGATCTGATACAAGTTTATAAATTGATTAACAGAATGGATGAAGTGGATAATGAGAAACTGATCCTGAGAGAAGAATATGACTTTAGAAGCACAAGATCGCATATTAAGAAACTAAGGAAGGGACAATGTCTGAGAGATGTTAAAAAATTTAGTTTTCCGCAAAGATGTGTTGAGACTTGGAACAGTTTGAGTGAGGAAGTGGTGTCAGCAAAGAGTGTACATAGTTTTAAAGAAAAATTGGATAAGTGTAGATATGGAGATGGGACCACATGAGCATAAAGCCCAGGCCCTGTAAAACTACAACTAGGTAAATACACACACTTGCCTAATGTTCTCCATGACTGAGATGTGTTCGTCAGATGTGCCAGGGGGAGTGTCAATGATGAGGTAGTCCACATTCCACACAACACTGGTCAGGAGCTGCTTGATCATGGCTGTGCAGGGTGAGGTGGGAAACTGACAATGGCTAGTTACAATGAGGGAAGTGATTGCACAGTGAAGGTGAATTACAGAAATGGAGTATGTAGCTAATATGTATGTAGTAGCTTTCAATATGTCAGATAAAAATAATTAAATAAAAAAATAATAGTTTGAGTTGTTTAAAGAGAAAATACTACAAAAGACTACCTACATCACAACTGTTTTCTAAATACACAGGAATTTACTGGGATTGTTCACATGACTAGATTACCCTTTGCTACCCACATCCAATGGAGTTAAGAATGTGGATGATGTATACATGAGTGTGTGGTGCTTTGTCTAGGTCATCCTGTATGGAATTGCTGGACCAGTGTACAAATAGACTAAAGAAAGCAGCTAAGAGCTAAAATTAGTAGGGGTGAAAAAAAAAAAATAATAAAAATGCTATTCACAAAAGTACCAGAGTCAGAAGAACCAAGAACATTGTCACTTTGAACTTCTGGCATGTTTTGATGTTTCTTTTGAATACAAATAATAAATGTGATCAAATTATTCTAGTACAGTATCTCTGTCCAACTTTGATGAATTTCAGATACAAAAGTCTTAGTCTGATATTCATGGTGTTGTGCAGTAAATGGATGAAAATACGAGGGAAGATACAAGTGTCTCACCGTTTTTCTTTGGTCCTCTCCAGATGATGGCATCATCCTTGGAGTCCAGGAAGAAAGCAATAGAAAGAACCTTTAGTCTTTCTTCTTCATCTACACTCACTGGAACCCATTTTCTGGAATAATGCTGTCATCATTTCAGTTATGAAAATATAAAACGGAAATGACCACCTCAACAAAACTTTTGGCATGTACAATATTAGACACCATGTATACTAATACAGTCCTTCTTTGCCCCCATTCTAATGAGTGGAGTCTCAAGCTGGCTTCACCGTTCTTTATAACAGTTATTTCAATAGGTTCCATTTTTTTTATTTATTTATTTTTTCCATTTCATACATATCAGGACAAATTTTATGTAGTAATTCATAACCAAATAAAAGGTGGAGTAGCTATAAGTATCTAATTTTCAATTGAAATTTTAAAACTTAAAGGTTATTTTATGTAAAGCAGAAATTTTCAATATTCCTTCACTTTCTCTCCCATCAAGAGGTATGTCACATCATTACCAGGCCAGCAATAACTCACCCATCAGGAGTGGTGAGCACATCCCGGCTCTCCACCCCCAGCATGCGAGGGATTGACGGGCCACACAGGTCAACATCCAGCACCCCCACCCGGTGACCCTCAGCCCTCAGGGTGGCAGCTAGCTGAACAGTTGCTGTGCTCTTCCCAACACCACCCTTTCCTGACAGTATGAGGATTGTGTTCCCCACACCAGCCAGGACAGGCTCTGTAAACCATGACTTTTTATTTATATGTAATCATTTTTTCAAAAGAGGCTCAAGTCAAGGGGTACAAACGAATGGTAGAAAAAAGGACCACTGAAAATGCTAGTTCATAAAGAGAATAGAGCCACAAGAGTAATCTCAAAACTAGTGTTCTATTGTTGTTTCAACCAATGGAGTACATAACTATAGCTCTTTATTGGGAATACACTTCACTTTTTAGACCATTTCTTACCCTATTCCAGCCTGTTGAAAATTAATAATAAGTTCACCTTATGTGGTCAGGTTACAATATGTTAGGTTAGTTAACTTTATGGGGAGTCCAGTAGGTTAAAGGGGGGTCGACTGGGGGAATATTAATTGAAAATGCAAAATTAAACCAAACTAGTGGTGTTGTGAGCTGAACATGTGCGTAAATCTATCTGGTGTCTGTTTCACTCTGTTCAGTGTTGTCTCTCCCTGAAATATACACATGCACCATGAGGGCCGTGGAACAGCCTCCTCTCTACCACTATTCGCATGATTTTTTTTTTTTTTTTTTTTGTCATCCAGTAAGCCATCTTTCACAAAGTTTAGTAAGCTCAAGAAGAAATTACACTGGAAAGATCCTGCACCTGGTGATGCCCGCCACAGGAGCCATACCACTGAGGCCACGAGCAAAGCTGAACTATATGTTTGTATTGCCAACGCAGCAGATTGATCAGTTTATTCTAGCTACAAACCTGAAGTGGCCATAATTCAGGTATGTCTTCCTTCACGCGTGTCCGTGTAGCGTGCGGGGAAAGATAGAAAGACAGCCAGTGCAGCGAGGCAAGTGCGTGAGTGTTTGTGTGTATGTCTGTGTGTACATAGCAGTGAGTACGAGTGACTGGGACGCGCTCGTCGTTCCCTGGCTCTTTTTACATCTTTAATATCCACTTCGTGCATTATGTATTTAGTGTCCAATAAATTATCTATCTAGTATACTATATCTATCCATGTGTCATGCTCTTTGACAGGATTACTTGGCTATCTACCTATAGATCACGAATTCTATAAGGATATACGGGTTCAATGGGAGGACTGGAGGAATTGATTAGGGAGTGTAGCCCATAACAGATGGCGCGCGGGTCGCAGGTAGTAAGAGGGGGAGTGATTGGGGATCCATCAGTGGGGGAGGATGGGCGCCAAGGATTCTATAGGTATATATGATCAAATCATTCTAGTATAGTATCTCTGTCCAACTTTGATGAATTTCTTTGGTCCTCTCCAGATGATGGCATCATTCTTGAAGTCCAGGAAGAAAGCAATAGAAAGAACCTTTATTAGTCTTATAGCACAACTTGATGAGCGCCGTTATAAGATTCAAACAGTCAGTCACGGGGGAAGGAACACAAGCCACACCAGTAATCGCCCGTCTCCCACTGGGCCACACTACACTCGGTGCTCACTTGCACCGCCTACGTCTGTCTAGTGACCACTTCTGCCCTTGGTGTAGGACTACCCTTGAGGCCATGGAACATTTTCTGGCGGCCTCGTGCGTCTACACCTCCCGGCAATCTGCTGTCCTTCGCCTTACTTGTGCCTTCTTGAGGAAGACCGGACGTGGCCTTAACTGTTAGATACTTATGAGGCCTGGGGTAGTCCTGTGTGGGTATCACAGGCGTGGTAGCTGGCCGGTCTTCCGCAAGAAAGCACAAGTAAGGTGAAGGATAGCAGGTTGCCAGGAGGTGTGGACGCCCGAGGCCGCCAGGAAATGTTCCATGGCCTCAAGGGTAGTCCTACACCAAGGGTAGAAGTGGTCACGAGACAAACGTAGGCGGTGCAAGTGAGCACCGAGTGTAGTATGGCCCAGGAGGAGGCGGGCGAATACTGGTGTGGCTTGTTCCTTCCCGTGACTGACTGACTGTTTGAATCTTATAACGGCGCTCATCAAGTTGTGTTATAAGACTAATAAAGGTTCTTTCTATTGCTTTTTTCCTGGAATCCAAGAATGATGCCATCATCTGGAGAGGACCAAAGAAAAACGGTGAGACACTTGTATCTTCCCTCTTGTTTTCATCCATTTGCTGCACAACACCATGAACATCAGACTAAGAGACTTTTGTATCTGAAATTCATCAAAGTTGGACAGAGATACTATACTAGAATAATTTGAGGGTGGGCATGTCCAATGTTATGATGGCCAGGGCGGAGAGCCCGGAAGCGTAGTACAGTGTGGTGAGAGTGGAAACATGGGCATTGAAACAGGAAATGTTCCATGGCCTCAGGGGTAGTCCTACACCAAGGGCAGAAGGGGTCAGGAGACATATGCAGATGTAGGCGGTGAAAGTGAGCACCGAGTATGGTGTGGCACAGGCGGAGGCAGGCAGAAAAAAAAAAAAAAAAAAAAAAAAAATATATATATATATATATATATATATATATATATAAAGCGGCAATTCCTATATATATATATATATATATATATATATATATATATATATATATATATATATATATATATTCTATATATATATATATATATATATATATATATATATATATATATATATATATATATATATATATATGGAAATTGCCGCTTTCTTTTTCATTACTAGAAAATTAAGAAAGAACTGATAGTTTAACTTATGTAAACCACATTCTAGTTTCCTAAAAATGTAATATTATTAACGATGTTAGTCCAAAATAGCTGCAATATTGAAAGGAATACAGCAGCACGTTTCTGGGAGAAATTATACTGCAAAAAGATTCCTTTTTTTTTTTTTTCTTTTAATGCATGACAAGGAACAAAGTTAATTAAAAATTTCAGTGATTGATGCTTTTCCACCGCGCAGTGACATGAAATCACACATCATTCTAAATAAGAGAGAGAGAGAGAGAGAATTTTGACGTGTTAAGTAATTCCTATACCAAACTAAAATCAACTTTCAGGTCGTTTCACCTGATATATAATTTACTTATCCTTCATTTAAATGCACATGTATATGTACATGTCTACATCTATACATGCCCATGTATACGCAGATATGTACATGACCTTGTTCACCTTCCTACCTCTCACCCAAGTCCACCAAAGCTGGAAAACACTTATCTCAGTTGTATGTATGATTTATCGTCTAAATCTTCGTGGCACAACACTCATAAGTCGTGGCATATTGTTGCGAATGTGTATTGCAGCAGCCTCCCAGATATGTACGTGTGCCTGTGTGAGTGTGGAGCAGCGTCATAAGAGAGTACATATGTGCAGGCTTTAGCTAAAGGGTGAGCGAGGTGTTGGTTGCTCGTGTTTATGAAACTGTCACACCTTAATGGAAGGGACGCTGAGCTAGGCCTCCATGACGGAGAAGATGTGACCCCGGAGGTCACGGGAGATAAGAGTGTGTGTGTGTGTGTATGGGTGAGGGCACTGGCCAGCCCTGGGATAATTGTCATACGGTACCGTGTAAATAAGGCATGCATGTGTGAATTGCTTGTAGCCAGCATTATCAGGGATATATTGGTAATTAGCGGTTAAGGTAGATAGAGTTACCTAATAAGCTGAAATAGACTCGTAAGGACATTGCCTGGCAGGTGCGACGGCACAGGAGGCGTGGTCTGTGGGGCACTGTGTGGTACCGACGAGGACAGAGGACAGGAGTGTAGTAAGAGACCTCGAAGGAACAAGTCGTACTCTGGGGAGCAGTCAGAGAGTGAACGAGAGACAGGTAGACAGTGAAGTGCCTGACGAACTAATAAAGTGTTACCCGTACTTTGTTGCCGCCCCCTGCCCCGTCCTGTGTGCCGCCGCCACCTGTTCCCGGTGACTCGTGTATAGTTGCTGTAATATAGAGAAATAAGGAAGAAGTGTTTCCTTCTCCCCAGTCCCCACTCTGTGTGACTGAGCTGAGTGAGAGTGGGTGCTATAGAAGCAGACAGCCAGGCCTGAGAGAGCGATCTGCCCGCCGCTCCACCCCAGCCGAGCCGCGCCACCCTTCTCCGCGACACACACGCCCCGAATCCCGAGAAGATTGTGAGGCGTTCCCTCCCTGAAGAAGAAGCTGAAGGAGGGTCGCAGCAATATATACTGTGCCAGGCACAGTATATATGCCACGACTTATGAGTCTTTTATGGTCACATATATGGTAGGCAGTCTCCAAACATGGACATAAGACTGAAAATAAGCAGCACAACTCGGTTTTCAATGGGCGATCAGCAATGTTTTGGGTATAAGGGAGGGGGGTGGCAGGGGCAGCTATGAACCTGTGTCGCCAGATGGCATCACGTGCCGGTCGACCCAGAGCGAATTTCCCTGAAAAATCACTTAATTACTATAAATCCCCTGCGTTCTTTCTTGGAAAACAATAAACACATATCAATACAGAAACTGTTATTGTTTGTATAAAAAAAATGTAGTCGATATGTTTCTTTATCTAAACAAAACGGAAATAATGACGATATACTAGTAGTTGAGAACTCGGGTAAAACAAATTGTCCTTATATGAAAGTACTGCAGATTTAAGCAGGAAAAGGCTTCGAAAAAAATTCTGCTTGCATTTCTGCGTTTCCTGAGTAACTGCATTGGGTGTGTACGTGTCTCTTTTGAAAAAAAAAAAAAATCCCAAGAAACTGAATTACACTTAGCAACTCACAACAGAACGTCCCAATGTCAGGACGTGACACTATAGTCACATTGATTGATTGATACATTTATTGTTGAATTAATAAATAATTACAACAAAGAAGGAGGATGGGCCTTGCCACCCACCCCCTGGGCAAAGACTTAAGGTTAAAGTATAAAAAATCTAACACTAGACATTATACACAACAAGAATACAAGTATTTCAATAAATAAATACACATATTGCACACCTTATTGCCAAAACATCCTACAATCTGGGGGCAAACTGAGGATATTCCCTGAGTATATCCCTGAGGGTGGCAGAGTCTAGGAGATGGTCAATGAGGCTATACAAGTCATGCTGACCTTGTGGCCTAAATTTAGCAATGTGAGGACATCATGATACAGTGACGCAGAGTGTGTCCCCTTGGTGCACCACACACCACACAGCACACACCAGGAGAAGCACTGACTTCCCAAAAGTATTTGTAGCCTAATCTGAGCCTCATTGCCACCCTGTCATGTGATGCAGTGTGTCTCCCGTAGGTGTAGGCACAGCTCTGGGAGACACGTGCATAGTGAAGACTAGTGACAGGCAGTTTTACAAGTTGCCTATAGCGCGCTGGCTTCACTTCTAATATAACATCCTTGGAAGCCAAGGTATACATAGCAAGTGCACCGTTCAACCACCAACTTGTCGATATGTATAGACTCATTGTCCTCTTGAGTGCCGTGTATCACAAAGAATTTAGTCTTAGAGGACTTTCACCTTCATACCGTACTCCTCGCAAAATGTATCATAAGCGAAAACTTCTTAATCATTTTTTCACGTGATGTTGACAGCAGTACATTATCGTCCATGAGTACCAGGATGTGTAACTATTTTAAAAACCCATCATCCTCACAGTTTTCTTTCACTAATTTAATCATATCATTGACATAAATCACAAAAAGTAAGCAGGATGTAGGAGAGCCTTGGCGAACACCCAGGCATCCAAAAGAGGCCACGAAGATATGGATCTTTATGAGCATTGGGGTTGTCCTGTGGGGGTATCACAGGCGTGGTAGCTGGCTGGTCTTCCTAAAGAAAGCACAAGTAAGGCGAAGGACAGCAGGTTGCCAGGAGGGGTGGACGCCTGAGTCCGCCAGGAGAGTGGGTGGGCATGTCCAGTGTTGTGATAGCCAGGGCGGAGAGCCGGGAGCGTAATGCAGTATGTTGAGAGTGGAAGCGTGGGCAATGAAGCAGGAAATGTTCCATGGCCTCAGGGGTAGTCCTACACTAAGGGCAGAAGGTGTCTCGAGACAGAGGAGTATGGTGTGGCCCAGGCGAAGGCGGGCAGAAAACGCATATATATATATATATATATATATATATATATATATATATATATATATATATATATATATTGTTACAGTTTGAAGTACTGCCACACGGCTGCGGTTAGCTGCTACAGCTCACTAGACTGTTATTCTGGCAAAATCGCCAACTTTATTACGGTCAGTACCGTGGGGAATATAAAAACTCCACAGAGTCCCCACTACTATAACTCACAGCCGCCGTAACCCTCAGGTTCTTTCAAGGTCGCCAACAGTGTATAATTTCCCCCACTGTAAGGGAATCTCCTCAGCAACTCCTTCTCCTCCTGTACCCAACCAAGTAGAATTTATAAATGGTAGATGTTATGTGTAACAGGGCAAGGCCTTAATACCCCCTAGAGAAACCGCCCACAAGAACAATTCCACCCACTTCTCTATGAAGTATCAATGCCTCTCCGCACGCCTTGTCCACAGACGGTGATGAATCATGGACTGTGACAACACGCGCAGATATTACTATACTATCCTACTACAACAGATGCTTCCTAACACCTGTCAGACTGACATCCCTGGCCTACTACTACTGCAATATATGATGTATACAGCACATCCGGTGATGTACACACAAGCTCAGACACCACCTACGGGTGACACCCACTATCCACTCGTCGCAGACAAGTCTGGCGGACGACAACTACGCACTACTGGCCGACATGAAGACTCTCAGCATTTAATAGTGTGCGTGGCTACTACCACTACAATACAGTTTACTACTGAAACTATACAAAAGATGGTGGGGGCACACAGCCACCCAACAAAACACACTGGTGACCACAGCCACCAACAGCAACAACGGGACGAAACAATAACACGTCCCTCCGCGTCGCCACACCCGAGTGGACGAACGCACAACAGGAAATGCAGCCCCAACCGGCTACACTTTCCTCAAGACAACAAGTCCGTTGTCCTACACAGCCACGGTCTACCCAGTAGCAAGCCAGCTACTCAACAGGAGGGCACAACTCCCAGACCAATGACTAGTGAGTAACAAGAACAGCCCAGCAACACGTATCAACACCCTGTGCCAGAAACCAAGAGCACACGTGTCTACCTCCGCTGAAGACTGGCTGGTTACTATACACAGTATACTACTAATACTACACAACAGATGGTGGGGGCACACAGCCGCCCACCCCCCAAACACACTGGTGACCATGGCCACCAACAAACAAACAATCAGGACGAGACAGTAACGTGTCTCTCCGTGTCGCCACACCACGAGGGGATGAACGCAAGACAGGAAATGTAGACCCAACCGGCCACACTCCTTAGGACAACAAGCCCGTTGTCCTACACAGCCACGGTTTACCGAGTAACAAGCCAGCTACTCAACAGGAGGACACAACTCCCAGACCAATGACTAGCGAGTACTTCGAAAGCCCAGCCAACACGCGTCTCTCTCACTGTGCCAGACCGACGAGAGGGGTGTCTATCTCCGCTGAAGGCTAACTCTGTACTGAGTCCCGGTCATAACGAGAAGCAGGGAGAGGGAGGCGGGTTGTCTGCTCAACAGAACAGCCCGAGGGGCCTGTGATGGGTGGCCATAGGCTTCACATATAATGTAATAATAAATTAAAGGGGATTAAGACGGTGCCCATCACAATATATATATATATATATATATATATATATATATATATATATATATATATATATATATATATATATATATATATATATATATATTATTTGTTTTATTTGCCTTATAAGTTCATAACCACGAGAGAATGCAGGGAAAAATAGGGGATGGGGAGGAAGCAAGAAATCTTCTTAAGTTACTCCTGTAAACGTTTTCTATGAAAGTACTCGCTTCTAACAGATAGCAGCACTGACGCTGTCCTCCAAGCTTTAACCCACACCACAACTTCCTCTCTGTATATTCCTTGATTCAAACAGTCAGTCAGTCAGTCATGGGAAGGAGCGCAAGGCACATCAGCATTCGCCTGCCTCCGCCTGGGCCACACCAAGCTCAGTGTTCACTTGCACCGCCTATGTCTATCTCGTGACTCCTTCTGCCCTTGGTGTAGGATTACCCCTGAGGCCATGGAATATTTCCTGCTTCAATGCCAACACTTCCACTCTCAACATACTGCACTACACTCCCGGCTCTTTGCCCTGGGCCGGTATTCATATAAGTCTAAAACGCTTTTAGCAGGCTAAAAAAACTTTTAACCACTAATTTTACTTTTAGTCCTAAAATTTTTTTTAACTTAATTCATAAACACTTTTAAGGCCTAAAAGATTTTTAGCAGGTAGCCAAGCAATAGTCGTGAGGGTCCTTTTAGTGAGCTTAAAAGTATTTTTAAGTCTCCAAGATGGCGCAACAACAACTTCGCCAGCGACAACGCCAGACTTTTCGTGAGAGGAGAGACTTCCTGACGGAATACAGTTACTCCCAACTGATCGAAAGATTTCGACTTGCAGGCATACTATATGTAACTGATCTTGTGAGGGATGCATTAGGGAGTCGAACTGCTAGGAATAAAGACCTCTCTCCTGAGATGAAGGTGGCCATCACCTTATAGTACTTGGCCACAGGAAAGATGCAGTTGTGCAGTAGCGATGACTTCGACACATCACAGCCAACTGTTAGCCATGCTATCACCCAGACCCTTGAGGTCCTTGCACAACGAGACAATTTCCGGAGGTTCATCAATTTCCCCCTCACCCAGCAAGAACTTCAGCAGAAACAAGAACAATTCATGCAAGTTGCAGGGTTTCCCGGTGTGGTTGGTGTAGTCGATGGCACTCACATAAGAATTATAGCCCCAAGGGAACACAAAGCTGAATATGTAAACCGGAAACGGTTTCATAGCATCAATGTACAAATTGTGTTTTATGCAACATACTACAGAATACTTGACATTGTTGTAAAGTGGCCTGGCTCTGTCAATGATGCTAGTCTTCAATGAGTCTGGACTGAAGCAACTCTTCAAAAGAGGTATCGTGCCACTCGATTGCCACTTGTTGGGTGACAATACCTACGCCATGAAGCGCTGGCTCCTGACACCATACTTGCGCCCCCAGTCTTTTAAGATGTGAGCGTTGTCTTCCACATGGGACGCCAATAAATAACATTGGTCCCTTGTCCAGTTGGGCTTCCTAGCCCTCTTCTTCTTGTCCTCAAACTCCATTGTCTTTTCCTTGCCTCCAACGTGGCTTTGTTTTTGTTTTGATGAGTATACAGCCATTGGATGAGATCTCGCCAAAGTGGCCAAACTCACCTTATGTACAAAACCAAAACTCATAAAATAAGCATGTTTCCATTTTTTTTTTTGCTAAAAAAGATATTTTAAAATTATTTTGTACCTTTTTATGTATCATTATGATATTTAAGTGAGAAAATATGCAATTTAAGTTGCATTGTAGCGCTAAGCGTAGCAAATGTATCGGGTTTAGATTTTACTTTTACTTTTAGCCACTCTACTTTTACTTCTAGGTAGAAGTTCCCTAACATTTTTTTTATCTCTTTATGTATACACTTTTACCGATTACTTTTAGCTGACAGTAAAACTAAAAAAAATATTAGTGTACTTTTAGTGTGTTTATGAATACCGGCCCTGGCCATCACAACACTCGACCAGCCCACCCTCCTGGCGGTCTCAGGCATCCACCCCTCCTGGTAACCTGTTGTCCTTCGCCTTACTTATGCCTTCTTGAGGAAGACCAGCCAGCTACTGCGCCTGTGATACCTACACAGGACTACCCCAGGGCTCATGAGGATCCAAAAGAGGCCACGAAGATCTATGGATCCTTATGAGCCCTGGGGTATTCCTGTGTGGGTATCACAGGCGTGGTAGCTGGCTGGTCTTCCTCAAGAAGGCACAAGTAAGGCGAAGGATATCAGGTTGCCAGGAGACGTGGATGCCTGAGGCTGCCAGGAGGGTGGGTGGGCATGTCCAGTGTTATGATGGCCAGGGCAGAGAGCCGGGAGCATAGTGCAGTATGTTGAGAGTGGAAACATGGGCATTGAAGCAGGAAATGTTCCATGGCCTCAGGGGTAGTCCTACACCAAGGGCAGAAGGGGTCACGAGACAGACATAGGCGATGTAAGTGAGGAGTATGGTGTGGCCCAGGCAGAGGCGGGCAGAAAACGTATATATATATATATATATATATATATATATATATATATATATATATATATATATATATATATATATATATATATATATATATATATTCCTTAACCCACACCCAGGATTTTCCACTTAGCTCTATCATAATTAGCAGTATTATTGTGTGTTCAAATGGGACTTGTAATTAATCAATGTAAAACCAAATTTCAAGCCATGGGGAATGTCTCTCGACCACTCACTGTAAATAATGTTCCCATCCTTAGAGTTCATACACACAAGTATCCTGATGTTCAGATGAGCTTCAGGAAGTCACTTTAAGTTGTACACTATTGGTACAAAGGGGGAATGAGTGTCAGTGAGAGATGTGGGCTAGTTGGGGGTACCTGCCAAGGATTCTATATAGTCTATATATTCCTTGGTTTGGACCTAAAACGACGCTACTGGAGCGCTGAAAATTTTGGCAGGAGGACAGGGGGACACATTACTGCATTAGGTGTTTTGCGCACCAAGCCAGGGAGACAAGGAGAGACAGGCAGTGAGGAAGGAAGCTGCGCCGGCAGCTACAGTGGGGAAGGCCTGGCTGAGCACTGAGAGGCCAGTGGTGAGCTGAGACAGCCTGGCTGAGCTCTGAGAGATCTGCAGTGAGCTCGTGAATGCCTGTTTGAGCTGAGGAGGCCTGGCAGCTGCCACACCTTGTCTCGCTAACGTTACTCACCTCCACCTAACCAGTGTATGTGGTGTATACGTGCCCAGAAAATGCCCTTTCTGCCCCCTTAATGATGTGGAAAGTCCCTAAGTGCAGTGATACAGTGTATTACCAACCCAATGCGTGGTCTCTCTCTCTCTCTCTCTCTCTCTCTCTCTCTCTCTCTCTCTCTCTCTCTCTCTCTCTCTCTCTCTCTCTCTCTCTATCATTTAAACATTACTTTGTACAAATGACTATGTACACACTGTCGTGTGCTACCTATTCTAAGGGTACTACTATCTATTTAGTTACAATATTTACAAAACTCAAGATAGATAATATACAATATTTCTTAAGATAAACTTAGTATGCTACGTATGTTAGTGTATATTGTAACTATACATGCTACATTAAGACTAAATGGTCAGTATATAAATGGAGCACTATTCACTCTTTCACCACACTGCGCTGCACTAAGTGTCACATCACGATGAGTGTCAGTGGAGTTGGCAGTGTCTGTCTCCAGTTATGAGCTATCAATTTGACACTGTAAGTGTTCATCTCCTGGACGTGAAGCACCACAGCCGTGACCAAGTTCCACATCCTGGAGACACGTCCTGCAAAGGTGCGTTGGTGCTGACACCCGTGGGAACGCGGCACCTCTACAGCAACACCACCATTGAGCAACGTTCTTGTGCTCCATGTGGAAACTCTTAAGGGAGTATCACACTGGCCTATGAAATGCAGAATGCGGGCCATGGTTCTTGGTGCAAAACCAGGAACATTATCACACAAAAGCTGCCTGCGTTCTTGCTATGCTAGGCAAACAGCCTAGCAACCACAACCAAGCCTAATTAAATCAAACCGCTTATATCTCAACCTGCGCTTCGTGCTGAAATTGCATTTGCACTTCCTCTTATTGAAGAAAAGTAAAGAAACTAGAGAAGAACCAAGACACAGACATGCACTGTGGCAACTTTGGAGTTGGGGATGGTTGCCATGAGCCCAAACTATCGACATGATATACTCGTATATAATTTTTTTATCCTTTGAATTGATGAAGTAGTATTTAATATTCCAAAATGAAAAATTTAGGCACGTTCTTTTTAGTTTAAATAGTAGGTCAGGTTGTGGAGCAGGGAGGCCCATTCTGCTTTGTTCCACATCCACATAGTGCGGGTGGTGGCCTCGTCCCGAGCCACTCCCACGTCCAGCTGTGTCAGTACAGCGTGGTGGTCAGAGCTGCCCACAAGTCCCAGCTGATGACACTGAAGCCTGTCCTCCTGGTAGTCATATGTGGGGAAGGTGACATGATCTGTCAGACCCTGCACTTCCAGGAGGTTGTCATAGGCGTCTCTTTCCAGGTGGAGATTGAGATAACCCACAATCAACACGTGGCTGCAGCTGTGTGCCAGTATCAAGTTGTCCAAGCTTCAGTCAGGTACAGGAGTGAATCAGGACCCTGTCGGAGGGGTGGGGCAATACAGGGCACACAGCAGGAGGGCTGAGCGATCTGCCAGCATTACTCGGAAGTACATCACCTCCATCAGTGGAGGTATGTCTATGTTGAGTTGCTGAGCCTGCATTCCCTCCTTGAAGCATACAGCCACTCCACCTCCTGCTTGCTCCTGGCGGTCCCTCCTCGTCCAGTGGATGAAGCCATATATTCGGCCATACGTGGGCTCCATTTCACTGTTTAGCCATGTCTAGGTCACCACAACAATGTCTGCATTGTGTTGTTGCACACAGTTGTGGTATAAGTCTGCAAGGTTCATCCGAAGACCACGGTCGTTACTTGAGACGACCTTTAGTTGGCAACGGGAGCAAACTGGCTGTACCATGGTGAGGGATGGTAGTGAGCGAGGCGTGTGAGTCCAAGGTGGTAGTTAAGGTTCACAGCCAACTGCTGGTGCTGGTGAAGAGGAGTAGTCCACTGCCGGCCCTGGCTCTGATTCCAGACTCCAGGCTGAGAAAGGAGTGGGCGAGGTTGTGGAAGGGACTGAAGTCGAGTGAAAGAGTGGGTGGGTTGAGGCACAGCAGGTGAGAAGGGTGTGGCTCTGTGCCTTTCCGCTGTGAGGAGCTACTGTATGAGTCATTCTTGACGTAAATTGTCAGTCCTGGCATGGCAAATAGCAGAGGTGTGTCCTTTCCGTGAGCAGTACTCACACATTTTTGCCTTGGCTTGCTTTGGTGACTGCTTGGCAGCCTGTTGAATCCTCTGTCCTTCGCTGGCTCCCCTCCTCGTGTCCTGGTGCACTTCCCTCTTAGATTTCTTTTTCCTCCTATCTCCTCCTGAGATGGACTGAGGAGAGGTTCATGGGCAAACAGAGGCACCGCAATTTACTCCGTTCACTGTGGTTGTGGTGGAAAAGTCACTGCTACTCCGTGTGGAGGTAGATGTGGTAGTAAGTGCGGAGGAGTCACTGTCACTCTGTGTGGCAGTAGGAGTGACAGTGGTCGCAAGGGAGGTGTCACTGTAGCTCTGTGTGGTGGTGGAAGCAGCGGAGGGAGGGGGAGTGGTGGTTGTTTCCCGGGCAGGTGACAGGAGGGTGGAAGGGGGGACAGCAGCTGCGTAGCGGAGTTGTTGCGGTTTTCCCGAACTCCACCACCTCCCAATGTTCGTCAATTGACTCTGTAAGGGCGCTAACTGCCTGTGAGCGTGTGGCTACTTTTGCCTGATGCTGTTTGGATGCTATCAGCCTGTCTGCTACTCTGAGAGCCATAGCAAACACGTCTTTGTGCTGTATAATCAAGTCCTGGTCTTCTTGGGGGACTTAATTACACAGTAATCAACAAAATGCAGTTTTGTTGAGAGGCTTCCTCAGTGAGCTTCACGACTGGTAAAACTAACTCTCCCTTCTCCAAGCCCTCCCACTGACTCTCCCCACTATCGCCCGGTAGAGGCACGGGGCAGTGTCAGGCTCCTCGCTGATGTAGGTAACAGGATCTGAAATGTTTGCCTGGAGTCGTAGCTCTTTTGTATAGTTACACTTGAAGACTGATGTGTCTCCAAGGCAACTGCTGTGACAAAGGTTATGGCAGGTTTCCTCGTCACAGCTCACGTATTGGGTTTTCAGTGTTGCTTTGCCACAAACGCAACACCAATTTTGTAGCTGGTAACCAGGCAAGTCTCACCTGGCTATGGGGCAGTGGGCAGAGCTAGACATTGAGGGATAGGATTAGTGGATTCCCTAGGGAGTTGAGGAGCTCCACGGTATGGGGGCGACAAAGTGTGCCAACTCTACACAAGATGTACGACACTAATACACTCGTGAACACTGGCACAGAACACAGAGCACTTCCACACTGACACACAAAATACCAACACTAACTACCTCACTCACAAGTCAAGCCAAACCAGCCAGGAGAGAGAGAAGCAGGTTGTTTTAAAAAAAAACGACCTGGGAGAGATTTGGCAATGGTGTGCTGCCTTAGGCCTAGCGTGGAGTCAAGTCAGGCCAGGGTCTCGGCCACTGCACGGGTACAAACACTCTTTTCAAGTGATTTTCTGCACTATTGCAAGGCTTAGCACACCTTACACTTTTACGTGGACACAAGGACACTTAACACTTCAAGCATTGAAATTTTCACAATACTGCTCTTTGTTAAGCCACTGTATCACCACTAAAAACACGGAGCTACCACGTGCGTGACCTACCCCCCCCTGCTCTCTCTCTCTCTCTCTCTCTCTCTCTCTCTCTCTCTCTCTCTCTCTCTCTCTCTCTCTCTCTCTCTCTCTCTCTCTCTCTGCCAGGCAGGCAATAATAGTGAGATTGTGGCCAGGTGTTGAAACTGGTGAAGAGGCTAGCTTGTTGCTGAAGGCAAAATGGCAGAGGCAGACAGTGGTGGTAACACAGGCAAGATGGGTGTGAGTCAGAATAGACATGGGCAGCCAGACCTCAGAGTGCTGTTGGCTGCTATCATGTAGGTGTGTGAAGAGGTGCGTGAAGACGCACGGAAGACACGTGAAGAGATGCGTAAAGCACGTGAAGGGATACGCGAGGTGAGTGAGGAGGCACGCAAGGCACGTGAAGAAATATGGGAGGCATTAGGGCAGCTCAGCTGCAGTTGGCAGCCACTGAGTGCCAATGATAAAGAAGAGGAAGCTGTCTGAGTTGGATGGCAGGGTAGATGGGAAGCCTTGACACCTCTTGGTGGATGCGGAAGCGGAGCAGACGTTCGCCGGGAGTGACTGCGTAGATGCAGCTGGACTTCAGACAGCGGAGCAGTGATTGTATGATGTGGTGGCCACTGTTCTCTTGAGAGAGCGGTGTGGGCCGGTGACGGCGTGGGAAACACAAAGAAGTTGCCTGTGTTTGTCGCCAACAGTGAGGAAAGGATGGCCACTTGAGGTGGACTACCTGATGCAGTGTGAGACGAGCCTGGATCTCGGGAGGCAGACCCTAGGCCTAGAGGGTGCAGGGTGAAGAGGTCCCTTTGTTTCTGAGTGGCAACGTTGAACAGGTATCCTGTGTCATGGCATGTTGCTGCACCACTTTTTTTTTTTATGTTATGGTCTATAGCGCTTGTAGGCATACCTGAAGAGTATACGTGGGAAGCACTGTTACGCTTTTTCCCTATTAGTGGTGCAGGCAATTTAATTTATAGTGGTACCCATATTAGGGACTTTATCACCACCCAAGTGCATCTTTGGCGTAACCATCTAGAACCTGGGTATCATGATGACATGTAGGTAACTTTAAACCACTCAACAAATGGCATAGCTTCAAAGCAGTATGTGATGGGATTCGAACCTATGTGTGGACGTCTGCCCGATCCCACACTCACCACCTTATCCACAACACCACCACCTCTCTACCTAACCTAACCTAACCTGTTGGGGAAGAGTTACTACAACCTTAGTCTTGTGCCTTGCCTGGTCGGCCACTGTGGGTAACAGTTGTGTGTTGGAGGCTGTGAGGACGAGAGGGTGGTGATGTAACAGTGGTGTCAGGAGTGGAATAAAGTTGTGAAGTTTTGGCTAGAAGAGTGCCAGGAATGGAATCCAGAAAACTTTCATGACGCGTTACCAACGTGTAAGTGTATACCCTACCGAAAATGGTATCCACAAATGCACTGAATGTCGTTAAGACGTCGTTGCTAATTAACTATGCACATCGCTAATAACTACACCTCCCAAGGTGTAGTAAAGGTATTGCTATCTCTTATGTAAATATATATATATATATATATATATATATATATATATATATATATATATATATATATATATATATATGATCACAAAATAACCTATTTGACAGAGCAAAATTTCAAATTTTCCCATGCCACCGGCCAGCCAATTGGCAAGTTGCATGGCCAGCAGGCAGTGGCCACATACACCACAATATGTGTGAACTTCCTACTAAACATTCAATCATAAACCAAATACTACTATATTCTGGCATGTGTCTCTTCTCTTTGCTTTGTGATTTTTGTTGTCAAGCTTGCCAGAAATCACTGCACTGTTGATTTTACATCTTTCACCAAGATTAACCAGTGTTGGTGAATGATTGTCTCCAGGGTTTATCATGAGATTCAGAAGGCAAAATGAAAGGATTGTTAAGACTGTTGACTGTGGTGAGTAGTAGCTGTGGGGCTGTTATGTTGTATCCAATAATGTCATACTCCTCAGCCAGGGAGAACACAAAGCTGCTTTGCGATTGGCTGTCTTTGCTCATGATGTCATGGTGATGACGTCACACCCTCGGAAGCCAATGAGTACACTTTGATCAAGCAGGATGTGGTCATGGTGGGGAAAGGTGTTGTACCATGATGCAGTCACCTTGTTGATTGGTAATTTGTGGTTCCTTGGCAACTATGTCAGGTCCATGGTGTGTGAAGCATAGTGAAGGCGGGAGTGACATAGCATTGCCGTCCGCCAATTCTCTCCATGCTGTAGGGTGGTGCATTCCACTTGAAATGTACCCTGTTGGTGGCTGGCTGGCATGTTGAATAATTTGGCTTGAGAGATGTGCGCTGTGCGTAACCCCAGTCCTGTATAGTAGCTTATCTGGATTGGTGAGAGAAGTCTGGTGACAATGAAGGGTCCTTGCCAGCAAGGGAGGAGCTTCTGGTGATGGTAGAATCATCACAAGTACTGCATCACCAACAGAGAAAGGATGATCCATGTCTTGGTTAATTTTTTGGCTTTTCATCCATGCCTCCTCCTGTGTAGATGGCAGTGCTCATTGCAGCTCCTCCAGATACTGGGAAGTGTTTACAGGAATGTAAGGCAATGGCATTTTTAAAGTGGTGGATATCCTGTTGTATCACTTGCCGCTGCATGGAGGGTCAGTGGTATCGTAGGTAAAACTCAAAAGTCCAGTCACCAGAGGAATTGCAGCCGAGACTTGCCCTTATGGCATTGTTGATGGTGCGACAAACCCGTTTACAAACAGTATTTCTTTGTGCATAATATGGCTGGTATGTATTAGTTTGCACTTTAGTAATTCCAGTAGATGACTCCACAGACTACTTGTAAGCTCCTCTGGATTACCAAATGCCAAGATGACATGTTGTAGCAATAGATGGGAAACAGCACATGGCCACTGCATTCCCATAGCTTCCCTTGCCGTTTCTTGGCCAGTCAAGGGAGCCAAGCCTCTACTACAATGGCATCACGGAGTTTATCTTCCTCACTGGTGTTGGTTACCAGGCTTCCTAAATACCTGGGCTGAGGCTGATGAGTGGACAGTTGCGAGAGACTGCCCATGTGTCCTTGTGTATAGCTTCCCTGGTCTGCTTGATGGTGAAGTCATACTCTTCTAGCTCACTGGACCACCCTTGAAGGAGTGCACTTTCTGTTGACAAATTTTAGCCACTTGAGGCTGTGATGGTCCGTGATCACCTCAAAGTGGTTACTCAACAGATAAGGGCAGAAATAATTAATAACCTAGGCCACCCCCAAACATGCCTTCTTTGTGGTACTGTAGTTTTTTTCAAAGGGGTTGAAAGTCCAGCTGGCATAGGCTTTAATTCTTTCCTTCCCATCTTGTCTCTGGGCAAGGACAGCACCCAGCCCTAGATTGGAAGTGTTCATATATAAGGTGAAGGGGAAGAAGAAATCTGAGTAAGCTGCTATAGGAGGTTGTATAAGATAAGTCTTGAGTTCTTGAAAAGCCCCATCACACTCCATGGACCAATTCCAAAATGACCCCCCTTGTCTAAGAGGCTGTGAAGTGGGGAAGCAATGTCGGTGAAGCCCTTAATAAACCATCTATATTACAAGGACAACCCCAGGAAGTTGCATAATTCATGGATGTTGGTAGGTGCTGGTATCACTGATATGGCCTGAAGTTTCTCATGATCTGGCTGAATACCATTACTGTTAACTATGTGGCCCAGGAAGGGTACTCCTCCACAGGCAAGGCAGCACTCAGAGGGCTTGAGTTTGAGCCCTGCCTTTGTATGTGTTTGAGCACCTCATGAAGACGTTGTAAATGCGTTGTCCAGGTTAGGGCATAAATGATGATGTTGTCCAGGTAAGTGAGACAAGTTTTCCATGTTAGGCCAGTCAGAACAGCATCCATCAGACAGGGAAATGATGCAAGGCCATTGCATATGCCAAACGGTAGGACTTCAAATTCCTAGAGCTGACCAATGCCTGTGCAGAAGGCTGTTTTCTTATTGTCCTTTCCCTGAATGGGAATTTGCCAGTACCCACTCTGTAAATGTAACGTTGAGAACCACCAGGAACCATGAAGAGCTTCCAGTGTGTCGTCGATACATGGAAGGGGCTGAGCATCTTTCACAGTGACAGCATTGAGGTGACAATAATCCACACAAAATCTTAAAGAGCCATCTTTCTTCTTGGCTAACACTACTGGGGACGACCAAGGACTTGTTGATGGCCGAATAATGCCATGCTGTGCCATGGATTCTACCTGGTTATGTTCCTCTTCTCCATGTTGATAGTTGTTTGTGGAACTGTTGTTTAATGGGTGGCCCCTTCATGTATATGTGGTGCTCTGTGAGTCTGGTTAATCCATTGTCACTGTTCCCCTGGGGAAGTATATCCATAATCTATAAGCAGATTCCTCAAGTTGCATGTTTGTGATGGTGTTAGGTTGTTAGGTACTTCTGGCAGGGTAACTATAACCGGGTGCTTTCTGGTGGGTCTGTGAGCTCTCCTGGGTCAATAGTGCCGATTTCCCATTGTTTTTGGAGATGTATTCATTCAGAGGAATAGTTGGCCACGACAGTGACTGCTGACTCACCACTTGACACTGTTGTCACTGCTCTAAGGCCTGGGGGAAGTAGTTTGAATGTGAGAGAGAACATGCTAAGGCTTGATTCACACTATCGCTCTGGTCCTGCTCCGCTCACAGTCCAGTCCAATATTGTTACATGCATTTCAATGGAAGCATTCACACTGGTGCTCACGCTCTGCTCTCACTCCACTCCTGATGCATTCAAAAGATATTTTGATTGGAGTGAGAGCACCAGTGTGAACACAGTCCTGCTCCACTCATGTTCTGGTGCCTTTCCATTGAAAGCATGGATAATGAAAAGAAGAAAACACAATGGGATCATGCAAAAGCTAGGTAAATGATTATAAGAACATTTTTCCTTTTTCAGATTTTCCTCAGTTTTCTATAGAATTTTCTCAAATGTTCAAATGTTCATTCTGAAGTAGCTGTGAAATTTATTCTCATCATCAATAAGACAAGAAAACAAAGTATGGAATTCTCCTTCATTATTCTCCTCTTGCAACATAGGATGAACCCACCATCTCTTTCTTTCTTTCTTTCTTTTTTCACTTTGCTTTCTTTCTTCTTCTTCGTCAAGTGCAATTGTTATTATTGCCAAATTGGCTCAAGAAAAGTCACACATGACTTCTACTTCACTACGATGAGTGATGTCTCAACAATGTTGTGATAGTTGCCATGTCTCCCTCAACCACTAGTCTTGCTCTGTCGGCTCCTTGCACCAGTGATGTATGCTGAAGGCTTCCTAGTTTTGTGTTTATTCTGGCTGTAGAAGATGAGGGAGAGAGCTGTGGCTGGCACCTGTGGCCACCAGCAATTGCCTCCTGTTCCTCTAATGGGCACTGTGATATTGCTGACATCTGGTTTGATAGTGGTCATCCCATGCCCTATGGATGTTCTGTCTCAGAGTTTAAACACTGGTTTATCGTGTGCCAGTTCTTGTCCTGAAACACTTCTGCTGCATGTGGCCAACGTTACCACAATTCCAGCACTGCAAGTTGTTCTTGTTGTGGTAAGAGTTCCTTGGTTTGCGTCGCTGTCCCTTGTTGCTGAAGTGCGGCAATTGTGGCTTCCAACTGCACCAGGCAAGTAGGCTCAGTCTCTGCAGCTACCATGACCAGAGGTGGCAGAGTCTTCATCATTTGATGATGACATTCTGCTTCTTCCCAGGCTTCCTCCATCATTGTTGTCCGTGTTCTCATTACTTCCCTTCATAGCTCGAGGAGGAGCACTTTCAAGAATACTTCCATATCTTCCCTCTCAATAATGGCTGCACCTGCACTGCTGAATGCTTGAGCTGCCAGTTGTCATGCCTTTCTTGCCAAGGTGCAAAGACTGAAATCTTGAGTGAGGGCAGTGAAATCCTGTCTGCCTGCTTGCACTTCATCAGGATGTCCAAGCTCTTTCTTGAGAGCTGCTTTCCACTCCTCCCACATCTCGGCTGTGATGGTGGAGGTTACATCATTCGCAGCATAGTCAAACGTCACCTTATACCACTTTCACTTTGCATGCTGGTCTTCAGCAATTTCTTGAAGTTCACAATGCAGCTCAAAATGCTCCAGTCTATGGTATCATTGTCTGAGTTGAATGGCCTCTCCATGATGATATTACCTGGCCTGTTGGAGGACCACCGCCTGCCACAAGTGTTAAGAGGCTAGATGGTTCTTCACCTGAGGGCCAAGGAAACAGTGGAATCCTTTCTTCCTTTTTATTTATTATATACAATTTCATCTATATTAGATGGGTATTAGGTGGCAGACGCCAAGGAGAATCCCTGCCTCAGGAATGGCGGGGAACAATTGGCCAGGTGTAAGGCTGGACTGGGAGATTTTTTCAGGCCAGGAGTCATTCACGTAACCAGACCACCCTGGCATTGCTCACACACTCCCATTCACACCCACACCTACATGCATGGGCAAGCATGCACATATGCATGTATGCCGGCATGCACACACACGCAAGCACGCCCATGCAAGCACACACACGTCACACACCTATCCCTACACACGTTGTGTGTGGTTGATAGGGACTGTTGGGACGAGTGTTAGTAAAAAAAAAAAAAAAAAAAAAGATCATCATGGCCATCTCACATACTACTGGCCTCAGTGACCTCTGATTGAACTGGCTTGCCTCTCTGACTTAGAAAAAAAAGTCAGAGCACACCGGCAGCCTGTAAAAACAAAGAGAGAGAGAGAGAGCAGCAAGCTTTGGGAATACTCACAGCTCTCCCTATGGTCAGTCCAGGCCTGGCTGGGTGTAAGGGCTTGCCAGGCATTGGTGGTGCTGGGTTCTGGCGATGGTAGTCAGGTGTGGATGGATTGTCTGCTCAGGTAATGGTGGGGAGCAATCAGCCAGGTGTGGGTGGCTTGCGTGTTCCAGTCAGTACTGGGCTGCATGTCGGCGTGATGGAGTAGCAGTGTAGCTCTCATCCCAGAATTGATGGCAGAAGGCTGCCAAATGATGAGGTGTGGTGCTCGGCTGAGTCCTATGTCTTGGTGAACCTTCTCTCTGCTACTAGCAATGGCGTGAGGGGTGAAATGGGGGTAGGTACCTGGCACAGCACCCAGAGACAAGGCGTGAGAGGCTATGGTGGACAAATGGACTCGGCTAACGACTCAGGAACTGAAAGGAGGCAGGAAAGAATCTGGGGGCTATTTAGTGCCACGCCAGAGAAAAGATAGAAAGGAGTCTTGCATCTCGCCAGAGGATAGAGAGATGCAGGCTCTTGGGACTAGGGGGAGTTGCACCAGAGAGAAATATCTTGGGACTAGTATTTTGTGTCTTGACAGAGAGAAGAAAGAAGTCTGGGGACTAGGGAGTGTCTCGCCAGAAAAAAGAAGGGGTGGCCAGTGCTTGAGCTGGCTGCTCTCGCTCCCTATGTACCCCTTGGGCCTCCGAGGGTGACACGCATGCGCCGGCTACGTTTGGTTTTCTGCTGTGGCACTCTCCTCTGCTCCACAAGTAAAAGGTCGTTATGTTAATTTCTGTTAGCTTCACACATTTTCTCCACAACCCATATATCTTATGTCTTAAGAAATATTGTACTATATTAACATTTCACATACCCAGCAATACCAACTGAGGACTCTGTGTATGGTTCTCTTAACACTAGCATCAGATTTAAGCACTAAGCCAACCATACTACAAAATTAATGTGCAGTTAGCAAGGATCGAGGGTCGCCACACCTTTCCTCTGCCACATTTTCAGAACATATGGTAGCATAGTCATTGTCAGTTACCAAGTAACAAAGAAACAACATATTCACTTTCAGTGTATACTTTTGATATGTTCCTGCAATCTTAAGTCCTCTGGTCTCAAGAAAGTTTACCATTTATTAGTTTGATAAAGAAGGTGTCATCTGATAAGGTCGAGGACTTGAATCATAATGAAGATCCAAACCCAATCAGTTTAAAAAGTTACTTGATATATTGTTCGAACTGTAGCAATATTGGTTACTTTATTGCACAACACTGCACCAATTCAGAGGTTAATGGTCTCTCAAGTTTTCTTAAGTACTTCCACTTCAAGGAGAGAAAGGAACTTTTCATATATACATGTATATACCTTTCTTAAGGCATCATGCTCCTACCTGTAATATTGAAGGATTAGTGGCAGCTTCTCAGTTACTTTCAACTATTAATGATTTGAAAACATAACCTGAAGTAAGTGTAATTTTTAAATATACTAATGCCTACTGAACATACTGAATGCCTAGCTGTAATAGACATGATCTGAAATATATTGTACTATGGTTGAAAAGAAATAGACTCTCAATAATAATGGTTACAAACAAAATCATTACATATATACTTAAGTGTGGGTGGATTCATTCTGTCTCTCTTCTAGTATTGTTCCCGACCTCAAAACTGGGAGTGGCACTAGGAAATAATTTTCCTTAAGACTGACAGTATTTTCAAATGTCAAAGAAATTTCTAGGTTTGAAAAAATTAATAAATAAATCTCCATGTTCCTTCATGCCAGTCTCAATTTTGTCAAGGAATGATACTAGGATGGGAGCCAGTTGGGGGTTTGTGAAATCACAGATATACCTGCATATCACACGAACTACCAGAGGTGCATCTATCACACACTCCTTGTTTCAGCCGTCATGCTATAATCTTTGCCTTTATTTGGTGGTGGACAGTAGTCATAACCAGGTAACCCTGCAAACACGGGTACTCCTAAATGGCACAAACAAAACATTTAGTGGTCAGCAGTAAGTATTCATATATTGCAAGCTCTACAAGTACCAATGATCCCATTGATTTAATGGCATGTGTAGAGGGCTGGATAGTTACTTTGTGTACCATGCCTCCCTCCTGTTATTAAAGGTGATGGTTATCCAGGATGAATCTACACACTTTCAGGTGTGTATATTGTACTTGAGTTTTTATGTAGATTTATTATTTCATCCAGCTTACTGCAACACTAATTCTGTAAATGACATGAACCTTTCATCTTTTTTTACAATGGCAAACTTTTACAAATGGTGTTTATCTTATTCTTTGTCCTTAATGTGGAGTGGATATAAAAAAAATACAATTAAAAATAGAACTCTCATCTTCCTCATTATACAAGTAAATAAAAGGAAAAGAAATAGATTAACCACTTGTATTAAATAACAGTACAAGATTTCTCACTGATTGCAGACCATTATTAATAATAAACAGATGAGCAGGTGTGGTTGATAAAAAAAAGTATATATACATCCATTGGCCAGTTTGCCTTAGCTCCACATTGCCCACACTGGAGGTAGTAAAGTAGTAGTTGTAGTAACAATAGCTGCCTCAATCATAGAAGTAGCAAGAGGTAGTCACTGCCTTCTGGTACATTACCTGTTTCTGAAGTAACATATACATTTTAACTTCAATAAAATGTACTTTGTTTACTTTATACAAGAATACTGTATGTACAACAGAACTCTTCTGGTCAAGACAACAAACAGCCTAGCATGGACATGGGTGCACTATGCCAGCTGATGCAGTCCAATACGTTTGAGGAAGCTCTTTGCCCACGTAGGGTTGAGCCTGACAGGTCCACCGTGCTCCTCCAGCAGGGTGGGCTCATACTGCATCAACACCTGCTTGGCTGTGGCAATAGCCAGGAATGATGAAACCTGTGATGGGGAAGAGGCACAATTCTTACTGAGTGGATACAAATGGTTTCAACACTAGATGTACTAATTTCATTCTGATACTACTAAGGTAAACATAATCTCTTCAAATTATTTTACAAATCAGTGATTTGGTACAGTGAAATATTTTAATATCATTAAGCAGGATAAAAACAATCAGTATAATTCAAGTAAAATTGCAAGAAAAATCAGTAAAGAGAAGTTGTCCTAGTTGACCAAGACCTGATCCAAACCACAGTGCTCACCTTCTCCCCATCCTTGACAAGCTGTCGGATGCAGTCCTGGACAATCTCATCATACTTCCCCAAGCGCATGGGCCGGCCCCTCTGGGCAAATCCTATGGACACCACCTCCTTCTTGCCTCGGGCACGCTTAATCAGGTACTTGTCCTTCAGGCCACGCACAGTGCTCTCTGGGATCTCAAAGCCAAGCTGCTCCTTGAAGTGCTGCACAGCTGCTAAGTTGCCATGCTTGGTGGCATACTTCCCTATCTCAGCCCGCAGCTCGGGACTGTATGAGGCATAGTGGCCCCGCTTGCTCATCCCCAGGATTCTGCTCCGGGTCTTGATGCGGCCGCCCTTCCCCTTCTTCTTTCTCGGGGTCGGAGGATCGCTGAAGTCGTCATCATAATCCATGCCAAGGATCTCGTGCTGCTCTGATGTGCCAGGCTGGTCACCTCCTATGTGAGCCAGACCAGAGTGATTTGCCCCACCATCAGCGCCCTGCCCATGAAGGCTGTCATCACCCTGGCCCAGAGCCACTACTGCCTGCTGCTCATGTGTCTCCTTCATCAAGCTTAGAGGTTCACTACTGACACTGGCCTGGCCATGGGCTGGAAGTGCAGTGCCTTCAAAGCTCAGTGAACCAGCCAGTGGTTGGTGGAAGGAGGTGATGAGCTGATGATGAGTTGGGTGCTGTGCACCACCACTCACCGTATGAGGGGCAGCAGGGGCCTGAGCCAGGTGTGCCTGGCTGGCAGGGGTAGCCACACCATGGTGGCTCAGCTGTGATATGTGTGTGGCTGGTGTCCCAGCCATGGTGAGGGGCAGAGGGGAGTGGGCCATGGTGGTGGCAGCAACACTTGCATGTGTCATGGCCAGGGGTGCTATTTGGCCACCATGAGGCACTGAGCCTCCAGCACCACTCCCCTGAGGGAATCCTCCTACATAGCCCTGCTGGAATCCTGTAGGAGCCTGATGAGTGAAGCTCTGGTTCATAATGACAGAGGGGCCAGGGGGTGTGCCTGTCTGCTGATAGGACAGAGAGGCTGTCATGCCCTGGTTAATCACGCCACCCTGATGGAATGCAATGGAGTTGTGGTTCATGGGAAGGACTGTGTTGGTTTGAGGTCCTGGCGCCATGTTTAAGTGGTAAGGGTGCTGGTATACAAAGTTATTAGCAGTGCTGACATTCACAGCTCCTGAGACCGCTGGAGCATTCAGCACTGAGAGTGATGGATGAAGGACGTCGATGGTTTGTGAGGCAGCAGCTTGGTGGTCTGTGAGGACAGTGGTGCCACCACCGCCACCTGTGCCTCCACCACCACCACCACCACCACCACCACCACCTACCACACCAGTATTCTCATTACCACTGCTTGTCACAGGTATGGTGCTGTTTTCACCATTGCCTCTGTCAGCATACTGCTTCTTGAATTTGCGCACGGTAGATTCCTTGACGGTGAACTGCAGCTTTTCTGTGTAATGCTGGATGGCGGCATTGATCCCGTACTGCATGGCATAGCGGCCAATCTCATCTTTCATCTGCATGGAGTATGAACGCTTCTGCCGCGCTGACGTGCTGGGCAGATTCACACCACGCTTCGCGCTGGTGCCACCCGGCAGCTCTCCACCCATATCACCAATGTCTGGGAACTTTTTCAAGTAGTTCTTTTTAAATTTCCTAACTAATCCTTTCCTGACCTCAAAGCCAAGCTTTTCTGAAAAGTGCTTGGAGGCTTCATCAATCCCATACTGGAATGCAAATTTCCCAATCTCTTCCTTTACCTCCACTGTGAACTTCTTGTAAGTTTTGATAAAGTTCCGGATGGTGCTTTCACTGACGGTGCCGCCCAGCCGGTGCGACCAGTGGATGGTTGCCTCGTGGTTGCCATGAGTAAGGGCATACTGCGCTATCTCATCCCTCAGCTCAGGAGTGTACTTGATGTACTTGCCACGCTTGCTGCGTTCATCCTTGGTGGCATTGAGGAGTGCCTTGACTGCCATTACTGTGTTCTGGGTCAGTTGATGTCGGTTGTCATCCTTTGGCACACTTTCTTTCTGCTGGTCGGACCAGTCACAGGAGGCAAGTGTTAAAAGACGCTCAGGACCTGAGAAGAAAAATATATTTGAGTAACTGCAATCATCATTATTATCATTCATCAAGGGAACATTAGATTGGACACTGAAGAAGAATGACTCGCTACTCATTATTATTTTCACACAGCCAATCAACTCTAACCAATAAGGAGAGGCCTTGCAAAAACAACTTGAGACTCAGTTTTGGTTATGTTTGGCGAGAGAGAGAGAGAGAGAGAGAGAGAGAGAGTGTGAATGTCATCCCAACAAAATCTTGAGTTTCACAAAATGTTGTTCAGATTTCACAAGTATAGGCAATCCCCGCTTAACGAAGGTTCACACAATGAAATTTTGCTGCAACGAAGGTTTCCTTTTACTACCATCTGCTCGTTTAATGAACACCAAACTTACTTTAATGAAATTTTATCCAGGTAATTTTTCCAAGTTTGAAAGCCCTGCCGTATCACGCAAGCCGACAGGCTTTTGAATACACCAGCGCCTCTCGTGGACAAAACGCGCACCACTCACACCCTCTAGTTCAAAATAATAACAGTTTGTCTTCCCTCGCTCTACATGCCACCAAAACACCCTGCAATGTCGCCTAGTGACATTGAGTCTCTTACTCTCGAAGTGAAGCTGGATATTATTCACAGACACGAGAGGCGAGAAAACTAATAGCATTGCTTCCCACCATGGCTTGACTCCATCTACTGTCTACCATTTTCAAGTCAGCAGACTCTATTAAGAAGACTGGTGAGATCATATCTTCCTTGCAAGCTAAAAGAACCACTTGAATTTGTGACTCTGCAATGGATAAAATGGAAAGCCTTGTGGAAATGTGGTACATAAGTTTTGTATGCGGTACAATGATGCGCCCTTTGTTTACATTCCACAGGTTGCCAGCTAGCGTATTTCCCGCTCCACTCTCCCTCCCTTCATAAATTTAAGATCATCAACATTATAAAGTTACTTACATACATACATTAGTGTATATTATAATGACTTAGTCTTAAATTAAACTGCTTAAATGTTTAACTTCATAATTTTTACTTTCATTAAACCTTTTACTGTACTATGATGCACTCTCGCTTTGTTTACTCTCAATGGAAGCTCAAGTCAGGGGTTAAACTTGTTAGAATTGGTTCGCTTAACAAAAATTCGCTTAACGAAAGGTTTTTTAGGAATGTAACCCCTTCGTTAAGCGGGGGTTGCCTGTAGCTGCCTCACCTCTTCCAAATGGCCGCCTTCTCTTGCGAGTGGAAATCTTCCGTGGTTGGGACTTCTTCTCCTGCAGGATGGGGCGCAGAGGCTCCTCCCCATCCATGGTGCCCCGCTTACGTGCCTCTTCCGTGTGCTTCCTCTGGTGGATGCGAAAGCTGATCTTGCTGGTGAAGGTCTCGTGGCAATGGCGGCACTTAAGGAAGAGTAGAAACGTTTTCAACATTTCATCACCACTAATTTTTAAAGTCAACTTATCTAGCCTATTCAATCCAATTCTTTCATAATTTGTCTTTATTGTATCTCTATGTAGAGAAAATTATGGTGTATTTTGTGATGGTAAGATATCTTCTACATAAGTTAATAACAATTGAAGAAGGAAATAGTAACCTGTAAAGTGGAGCTCTGCAATGGCCTTCTCTTAGATGGTACCTCCAATGCTTTTTCCTCTTCCAAGATATTAATATTCTCTTTTTCCTCTTTGCTGACATAACCTGAAAAGTAAATCCTTTAGTTAGGAAACTCTTAAATAAACTTTAACTATCTATACTATCTACAATCTCCTCCAAGCAAAAACAATCTTTACAAAGGAGCAGCATTTATACTTTTCTGCCATACTTTTTTGGGGTGCATAGCCCTCACCCTTGTAGTGTCCATGAATTTGGATATCTCCTTAGATTTTAACCTACCACCCTAATTCATTAAATTCTGAAAGACCTTCTGTTATACCCACCTCGTCAACTATAGTGCAATAGGTAATGTGTGTGTGTGTGTTTCACTGTTTGATCTGCTGCAGTCTCTGACGAGACAGCCAGACGTTACCCTACGGAACGAGCTCAGAGCTCATTATTTCCTATCTTCGGATAGGCCTGAGACCAGGCACATACCACACACCGGGACAACAAGGTCACAACTCCTCGATTTACATCCCATACCTACTCAGTGCTAGGTGAACAGGGGCTACACGTGAAAGGAGACACACCCAAATATCTCCACCCGGCCATGGAATCGAACCCCGGTCCTCTGGCTTGTGAAGCCAGTGTGTGTGTGCATGTGTGTGTGTGTGTGTGTGTGTGTGTGTGTGTGTGTGTGTGTGTGTGTGTGTGTGTGTGTGTGTGTTCACTGTTTGATTCACTGTTTGATCTGCTGCAGTCTCTGACGAGACAGCCAGACGTTACCCTACGGAACGAGCTCAGAGCTCATTATTTCCGATCTTGGGATAGGTCTGAGACCAGGCACACACCACACACCGGGACAACAAGGTCACAACTCCTCGATTTACATCCCGTACCTACTCACTGCTAGGTGAACAGGGGCTACGTGAAAGGAGACACACCCAAATATCTCCACCCGGCCGGGAATCGAACCCGGTCATCTGGCTTGTGAAGCCAGCGCCTAACCACTGAGCTACCGGGCCGTGTGTGTGTGTGTGTGTGTGTGTGTGTGTGTGTGTGTGTGTGTAATTCACCTCACCTCGGTCGCCTGCTGGTCACCCAGCCAGTTTTCCCCATAACGGAGCAAACTCAGAGCTCATAGACCGATCTTCGGGTAGGACTGAGACCACAACACACTCCACACACCGAGAAAGCGAGGTCACAACCCATCGAGTTACATCCCGTACCTATTTACTGCAAGGTGAACAAGGGCTACACATAAAGAGGCTTGCTCATTTGCCTCGCCGCCTCCGGGATTCGAACCCGGACCCTCTCGAGTGTGAGTCAAGCGTGCTAACCACTACACTACGTGTGTGTGTGTGTGTGTGTGTGTGTGTGTGTGTGTGTGTGTGTGTGTGTGTGTGTGTGTGTGTGTGTGTGTGTGTATTTTACCTATTTACCTAGTTGTAGTTTTACAGGGCCTGGGCTTTATGCTCGTGTGGCCCCGTCTCCATATCTACACTTATCCAATCTTACTTTAAAAGTGTGCACACTCGTTGCAGACACTACTTCTTCATCTAAAATGTTCCACGTCTCAATACATCTCTGGAAACTATATTTTTAATATCTCTCAGACATCTTCCTTTCTCAGCTTTTTACTATGCGATCTTGTGCTTGGTGTCATATTCTTCTCTCAGGATCAATTTCTCATTATCCACTTGGTCCATTCCGTTGATCAATTTATAGACTTGTATCAGGTCTCCTCTCTCCCTTCTTTGTTCCAAGGTTGGTAGATCCATAGCCTTTAGTCTCTCCTCATATGTCATCCCTTCAAGTTCTGGGACCATTCTTGTAGCCATTTTTTGTAGCCTCTCCAATTTCCTTATGTGTTTCTTTTTATGAGGAGTCCACACTATTCCTGCATATTCCAATCTGGGTCTTATTATAGTATTATCAATTTCTTCATCATTTCTTTGTCCATGTAGTGAAATGCTACTCCAATATTCCTCACCAAATTATGTGTTTCTCTAAAAATTCTATCAATATGGCTTACTGGTTGATTGTTTTCTTCCATCGTCACTCCTAAGTCCTTTTCCTTTTTGACTTTCTCCAGTTCTACTCCATCTCCCATCTTATAGATTCCCACAGGTCGTCTTTCACTCTTTCCCATTTCCATGACATGGCTTTTGTTCACATTGAATTCCATTTCCCACTTCTTACTCCATTCCCAGATCTTATTTAGGTCTTCTTGCAGTATTTCACAATCCTCCTTTTGCTTTATAACTCTGCACAGTTTCGTATCATCCGCAAACAAATTTATGTAGCTGTTCACTCCTTCTGGCATGTCGTTAATATAAATGAGGAAAAGTATTGGTGCCAATACTGACCCTGTGGCACTCCGCTTTCTACTGCTCTCCACTTGGACTTCATATCTTTAACTACCGTCCTTATTTCTCTCCCCCTCAAATAATTTTCTATCCATCTCAATGTGCTTCCTTTTAAGCCACCCTTCTCCTCTAACTTCCACAGTAATCTTGCGTGGCACTTTGTCAAACGCCTTTTTAAATCCAAATAGATGCAGTCAACCCATCCTCTCTCTCTTGTACTCTATCAACTATTCTAGAATAGAAACTCAATAAATTAGTTACACAAGACCATCCTTTTCTAAAACCAAATTGGCTATTTGATATTAATTTGTTGTCTTCAAGGAACTCGATCCATTGTTTCTTTATTATTCTTTCACACATCTTGCATATTACACTAGTTAGTGATACCGGTCTGTAATTTAAAGGTTCTTCTTCCTTCCACTCTTATATATGGGAACCACCTCAGCTCTTTTCCATTCTACTGGCACTGTTCCATTTTCTATTGAGCATTTTATGATGTTGTATATAGGACTTGCTAGTTCTTCCCTACATTCTTTCAGTATTCTGCCTGAGACTTCATCCAGACCCATTGCCTTCTCTTCATCCAGTTCCTTCATTAACTCTTTTATTTCAAGCTTGGTTACTTTAATCTCTTTCATATAGATTGTCTCTCTATTACCCTGTGGCCTCTCAAATTTGGATTCTTTAGTAAAGACCTCCTGAATTTTTTATTTAATAGTTCTGCCATACTTTTGGGTCTTCCACCATCTCGTTCTCTCCTTTTAACCTTTCTATTGTTTTTTTTGCCTAATTTTTCCATTTATGAAACTATAGAACAATTTTGGTTGCTCTTTACATTTTTCGACAATATCTTTTCAAGTTCTTTTCCTCTTCCTTCCTCACCTTAACATATTCATTTCTCGCTGCCTTGAAGTTTTCCTTGTTTGTTGGATTCCTATTTCTCCTCCACCTTTTCCATGCTCCATCTCTTTTCTCCTTTACCCTAGCACACCTTGCATTAAACCAATCTTTCTTTCCTTCTTCTTTTGGTCTATATTTTGGGACATATTCCCTGACTCCTGTTTTGTATATTTCCAAAAATAAGTTATATTTGTCTTGCATTGTCTCTGAGTTTTCCATCTCCTCCCAGTCTACGTTTTTAAAATAGTTCTTGAGATTCTCAATATCAGCCTTTCTGTAATTTAATCGGTCTCCTTTGTATGAATCGTCTCTATCTTCCTTTCCTTCTTCTATATCTATTTCTAATATTGCATGGTCACTCTTTCCCAATGGGCACTTATATCTTATATCGTCATTCATTTGTATACCCCTTGTAAAAACTAGGTCCAATCTCGCCGGCTCGTCATTTCCTCTGAATCTTGTGCATTCCTTTACTCTCTGGTCCATCATATTGTCTATAATTAGGTTCTTTCTCCCCAGGCTTCTTCCCCCATACCACTTTCATAATTTTCCCAGTCCATTTCTTTACAGTTGAAATCTCCTACTAATATCACTTTTCTCCTTTCTCTAACGATTCTCATTAGACTCCTTATTGTGTCATCTATCATGTCTTTATATTCTTGATTGGTCCATGAATTTGTTTTTGGTGGCACATATGTTACAATGATTGTTAACTCTTTTTTATTAATATGCATCTTAATATACAATACTTCTGCTTTTCCTTCCCCACATTCCACTTGGTTGATCACTATCTCCTTCCTTAACATTATCATGACTCCTCCTCCTCTTTTACCCACTCTGTCTCTTCTCCATACATTATACCTATTATCCAAGACTATTTTGATTTCCTCATTTAGTTTTGTTTCAGCCAGGCATACAATATCTGGATTTTCTTTCCTTATGTAATCTCTTAATTCTAATTTACTTGATAAAACCCCGTCTGTGTTCGTATACATCATTTTTAGTCTTTTGCCTTTATCATTTTTTAGTTAAACTTGTTCCACTTTTTTCTCTTCCTTCTTGTTTATATACCATTTCCTTATCCTGTCTCTTAGAATTCTCCAAAAAAATGCCTTCTTCTCCTCTTATGATCTTTCATTATTCTTTTCCCTTACTGCTGCTGCCAGTTCATTGTATCTCTTCCTTTCTTCCTCATTTCTATTTTTCTTTATATAGATATCCTTACAGCCTTCTGTTTCTCTAAGTTTTGTTGTTCTATATAATATTTTTTCTGTTGCTGCTTGTGATTTTAGTAGTATTTTAATTGGTCTCGTTTTTCCTTCTTGATATATCTTCGTCATTAAGATTCTTCAGTAGGTCTTTGACTGATTTCATTTCTTCTTTTTCTCTTTTTGGTCTATATTTTATATTTTTTTCTTTTATTCCAAATACGACTACACTCTTCTTTTTTTCTGCAATTTCTCTAACAAAGATTTTCTTTTGTCTTGAGGACTCCTATCATTTTGCTTGTCATATTTTCTTCTTTTTCTTTAAGTTGTTCTTGAATCACCTCCTGAAAATTGGCCTTATCTTTCTTATCTTGGACTCTCCATGCTTGTACTTCTTTTTAATCACGTTCTGTACTCTTTCCTCTTCCTTGTTTACTAGATCTTTCAGCTTCTCCTTTTCTTTCTCGGCTTCACCGAGTCCTTCTTCCATCTGCTTCTTGTAGTTAGCGTGTGTGTGTGTGTGTGTGTGTGTGTGTGTGTGTGTGTGTGTGTGTGTGTGTGTGTGTGTGTGTGTGTGTGTGTGTGTATTTACCTAGTTGTATTTACCTAGTTGTAGTTTTACAGGGCCTGGGCTTTATGCTCGTGTGGTCCCGTCTCCATATCTACACTTATCCAATTTTGTGTGTGTGTGTGTGTGTGTGTGTGTTTATTTACCTAGTTGTAGTTTTAAAGGGCCTGGCTTTATGCTCGTGTGGCCCTGTCTCCATATCTACACTTATCCAATCTTACTTAAAAAGTATGGACACTAGTTGCAGACACTACTTCTTCATTTAAACTGTTCTACGTCTCAATACGCCTTTGCGGGAAACTATATTTTTTAACATCTCTCAGACATCTTCCTTTTCTCAGCTTTTTACTATGCGATCTTGTGCTTCGAATGTCATATTCTTCTCTCAGGATCAGTTACTCATTATCCACTTCGTCCATTCCGTTGATCAATTTATAAACTTGTATCAGATCTCCTCTCTCCCTTCTTTGTTCCAGGGTTGGTAGATCCATAGCCTTTAGTCTCTCCTCATATGTCATCCCTTCAAATTCTGGAACCATTCTTGTAGCAATTTTTTGTAGTCTCTCCAACTTCCTTATGTGTTTCTTTTTATGAGGGGTCCACACTACTGCATATTCAAATCTGGGTCTTGTTATAGTAGTTATCAATTTCTTCATCATTTCTTTGTCCATGTAATGAAATGCTATTCTAATATTCCTTAGCAAATTATATGTTTCTCTAAAAATTCTATCAATATGGCTTACTGGTTGATTGTTTTCTTCCATCGTTACTCCTAAGTCCTTTTCCTTTTTAACTTTCTCCAGTTCTACTCCATCTCCCATCTTATAGATTCCCACATGTCGTCTTTCACTCTTTCCCATTTCCATGACATGGCTTTTGTTCACATTGAATTCCATTTCCCACTTTTTGCTCCATTCCCATACCTTATCTAGGTCTTCTTGCAGTATTTCACAATCCTCTTTTTGCTTTATAACTCTGCAGTTTCGTATAATCTGCAAACAGATTTATGAAGCTGTTCACTCCTTCTGGCATGTCGTTAATATAAATGAGGAAAAGTATTGGTGCCAATACTGACCCTTGTGGCACTCCGCTTTCTACTGCTCTCCACTTGGACTTTATATCTTTAACTACCGTCCTTATTTTTCTCCCCCTCAAATAATTTTCTATCCATCTCAATGTGCTTCCTTTTAAGCCACCCTTCTCCTCTAACTTCCATAGTAATCTTGCATGTGGCACTTTGTCAAACGCCTTTTTTAAATCCAAATAAATACAGTCAACCCATCCCTCTCTCTCTTGTACTCTATCAACTATTCTAGAATAATTCAGTAAATTAGTTACACAAGACCATCTTTTCCTAAAACCAAATTGGCTATTTGATATTAATTTGTTGTCTTCAAGGAACTCGATCCATTGTTTCTTTATTATTCTTTCACACATCTTGCATATTACACTAGTTAATGATACCGGTCTGTAATTTAAAGATTCTTCCTTCCTTCCACTCTTATATATGGGAACCACCTCACCTCTTTTCCATTCTACTGGTACTGTTCCATTTTCTATTGAGCATTTTATGATGTATATAGGACTTGCTAGTTCTTCCCTATATTTCCAAAAATAAGTTATACTTCTCTTGCATCGTCTCTGAGTTTTCCATCTCCTCCCAGTTTACATTTTTAAAATAGTTCCTGAGATTTTCAATATCAGCCTTTCTGTAGTTTAATCGGTCTCCTTTGTATGAATCGTCTCTATCTTCCTTTCCCTTTTCTATATCTATTTCTAATATTACATGGCCACTCTTTCCCAATGGGCACTTATATCTTATATCATCATTCATTTACATAGCCCTTGTAAAAATTAGGTCCAATCTCGCTCTCGTTCCTCTGAATCTTGTGCATTCCTTTACTCTCTGGTCTATCATATTGTCTATCATTAGGTTCAAGAATCTTTCTCCCCAGGCTTCTTCCCCCATACCACTTTCATAATTTTCCCAGTCCAATTCTTTACAGTTGAAATCTCCTACTAATACAACTTTTTTCCTTTCTTTAACATTTCTCGTTAGACTCCTTATTGTGTCATCTATCATGTCTCTATATTCTTGATTGGTCCATGAATTTGTTTTTGGTGGCACATATGTTACAATGATTGTTAACTCTTTTTTATTAATATGCATCTTAACATACAATACTTCTGCTTTTCCTTCCCCACATTCCACTTGGTTTATCACTATCTCCTTCCTTAACATTATCATGACTCCTCCTCCTCCTTTACCCACTCTGTCTCTTTTCCATACATTATACCTATTATCCAAGACTATTTTGATTTCCTCATTTAGTTTTGTTTCAGCCAGGCATACAATATCTGGATTTTCTTTCATGTAATCTCTTAATTCTAATTTACTTGATAAAACACCGTTTATGTTCGTATACATCATTTTTAGTCTCTTGCCTTTATCATTTTTTAGTTAAACTTGTTCCACTTTTTTCTCTTCCTTCTCGTTTATATACCATTTTCTTATCCTGTCTCCTAGAATTCTCCAAAAAAATGCCTTTTTTTCCTCTTCTGACCTTTCATTATTTTTTTCTCTTACTGCTGCTGCCAGTTCACTGTATCTCTTCCTTTCTTCCTCATTTCTATTTTTCTTTATATAGATATGCTTGCAGCCTTCTGTTTCTCTTAGTTTTGTTGTTCTATATAATATTTCTTCTGTTGCTGCTTGTGATTTTAGTAATATTTTAATTGGTCTCGTTTTTCCTTCTTGATATGGTCCCATTCTGTTTATTTCTTCTACTTCCTCTTCCAAGTTCTGCCTATTTTCGTCATTTAGATTCTTCAGTAGGTCTTTCATTGATTTCATTTCTTTTTTCTCTTTTTGGTCTATATTTTATATTTTTTTCTTTTATTCCAAATCGACTACACTCTTCTTTTTTTCTGCAATTTCTCTAACTAGATTTTCTTTTGTCTTGAGGACTCCTATCATTTTGTTTGTCATATTTTTTTCTTTTTCTTTAAGTTGTTCTTGAATCACCTCCTGAAAATCAGCCTTATCTTTGTGTGTGTGTGTGTGTGTGTGTGTGTGTGTGTGTGTGTGTGTGTGTGTGTGTGTGTGTGTGTGTGTGTGTGTGTGTGTGTGTGTGTGTGTGTATTTACCTATTTGTGTATTACAGGGCCCGAGCTAAGCTCTCTGTGTCCTGTCTCCTTGTCCATTCCTGTCATATCTCTGTTTCATCTGATTGACACACACCGTCAACGACATGACTGCTCAGTTTATTCCACTTATCAATGCTACGATGCGGAAACTGTATTTTCTCACGTCATTTAGACAGATGTCCTTTATTAGCTTTTTCCATGTCCTCGGAGATGATTACTTGTGGTCACCTTTATCAACTCTCTATCCAGTATGTCAATCTTGTTCACCAATTTATACATAGTTATCATGTCTCCTCTTGTTCTTCTCTCTTCTAATGTGGTCAGCCCCAGCTTCCTCAGTCTTTCCTCATAGTCTAACTCCCTGAGTCCTGGTACCATCCTTGTTGCCAGCCTCTGTACCCTTTCTACCTTCACATTTTTCTTCATATGCAGTGACCAGACACATGCTGCATATTCTAACTGGGGTCTTATTAAGGTACATAATATCTTCTTCATCATTCCTTCATCTAGGTAGTGGAATGCAAGGCCAATATTTTGAAGCATGTTGTATGTTTTCCAAAAAATCTTGTTAATGTGTTTCTCCGGTGACAAAGTGTTTTGCACGTTACTCCTAAGTCTTTCTCCTCATTGGTCTCTTTAATTTTCTCATCACCCAGTCCTGTAATCCCAGTTTGGTCTGTATCTACTTCTTCCCATTTTCATAACATGGGTCTTGTCTATATTAAATTCCATCTGCCACTCTTTACTCCACTCATATATATATATATATATATATATCAAGATCTTCCTGTAACTTGTTACAATCTTCCACATTCTTTACTCTCCTCATAATTTTAGTATCATCTGCAAACATGTTCATGTAACTGTCAATTCCTACTGGCATATCATTAACATAAATCAAAAACATGATGGGACCCAGCACTGACCCTTGTGGAACTCCACTGGTTACCTTCTTCCACTCGGACTTCTTCCTCTCACCACTGTTCTCATTTCTCTTCCCATTAAGTAATTTTCCATCCATTTTGCTAGTTTATCATTTACTCCTCCAATCATCTTTAGTTTCCACATCAGTCTATTGTGTGGTACTTTATCAAAGGCCTTTCTCAAGTCCAGGTAGATAGCATCCACCCATCCCTCTCTATGTTGTAGTATGTCAGTCACTCTTGAATAAAAACATAATAAATTGGATACACACGATCTTCCTTTTCTGAAACCAAACTGCCTTTCACTCAGAATGTTTTCACTTTCTAGATACTCACTCCACTTAGCTTTAATTACTTCTTCACATACCTTGCACAATATACTAGTCAACGATACTGGTCTATAATTTAGCGGTTCCATTCTACTACCATTCTTATATATAGGCACAATGTCAGCTCTTTTCCACTCTTTCAGGACTAATCCTGTTCGTATGGAGGTATCCACAATATCAAATATGGGGTTCAACAATTGATCCTTACATTCTTTTGTGTGTGTGTGTGTGTGTGTGTGTGTGTGTGTGTGTGTGTGTGTGTGTGTGTGTGTGTGTGTGTGTGTGTGTGTGTGTGCACATGTGCAAGAGAAATCATGTGTAACAGCTGAGATAGTTCACAAAAGGTAGTCTTTTCGATGAAAAAAAAAAAAAAAAAATGGAAGTAATATAATTTTGTTTCATAATTTCTGAAACAATTTGGAACTCTAAGCATTTTCTATTCATAATGGGAAAAATGACAATTACAAAGATGCAAAAATATGTTTTCTGCCAAAGACCATCACTCCACGGTGGATATACCTGCTGCTTCCACTCTTCTTTTGACCCAAGACTTATGCACTCATTCTAAGAAAAACTACATCCACTGTCAATAAGTGAATGTGGCAATCACAAAAGTATGGGACTCTTAGGTACTTTTGCTACATTATATAACAGAACTTGGACTAGTAAAATACAAAACAGCATGTAGCATTAATGAATGGCACGAATACTTCTCCACCATCACAGATACCTGTTGGGTTGCGGGCAAACATCAGGTTGAAGGGAGACACACTGCCAGCACATGGGACAATTGTGCGGAACTGGAAGAGAAAACGATTCACCTCCTGGTCCCACACAGTTGGATTCTCAGCACAGAAGTTATCCAACATTTCACCTGAAAAGTTAAACAATTCCTCATTAAATTTCTGACAAAAGGCTATCATCAAAAGTCATAGGAAGATGTGCTTATCATCAATATCAAGAGGAACCCACCTGCCCATGCACACTCCCGGGACTCTTCCTGCAAGGTAAAGAGGAAACTGTTCTGGGCGTCTTCAGAGTCAAAGGGTACCAGGGTTCTTAGTACATCCTGAGAGCGGTCAAACTTCTCCTTATAACATGCCTGCATCTGTTCAAACATTTCTGAGCTCATTCCAACTACCTGAGGACAACACAAAAAAAATCATTCTAGACTCCTATGAACACCACACAAATGTTCATTAAAAAAAAAAAAAAAAAAAAAAAAAAAATGCTGGCCTATAAATACTAGTAAATACTTATAATACTAAGAGCATACAGTTAGTTCTAAGGTTAAAAACTGGGAATATTCATCCAAAATAATAGGTCTTCTTTTATGTTGGTGCTAACTCTGAATTTCAAGATGGTTGTAGCAGAAATATCTACAACTGTCTTCTCATTCCACATGATGAGACTAAATATTGAGCACACTACCACTACAATAACACCAAATGGATATGATTTATGTCCTACAATACAGCAAACTCACATGGCACTGAGCAAAGCCAAACTGGCAGAAGGCATCAAAAATAAAGTTGGCACACTGCACCTCCACCCCTGCCTCTGGGCTTGGGTGGGCCATGATCCACTTGGAGAAGGGATCCACAATGGTGATAAGTACCTCGTTGCCGTACACCGTCCTGTTGTAAGGGCCGTAGATCTTCACCTGCACCTGAGCATAATCACATAGTGAAAATCATGACCTGCAGAACTTTGCAGTAATTATTTTTTTACAAATTCAAACCACTTTCATGTATTATTTGATAAAGAGAAAAAAATCAGGTGTACATGAAACTTTTATATTTACATAAAGGAAAATAATTACAAAGAATTTAATTAAATTGTGTTGGCTCACATTTCAAAACTGATTTGTGAATTTCAATGAAAAACAGTCTGATATTGTATTATGAAAGACACAGATGAAGAAATAATGGTACTGAGGACTTTAAGTGACATGCAGAAGTGTTGGTATGAGAAGCTCCAAGTGGTACTCTTAGCAGATTAAAATAACTTCATCAAGATAAATTGAATGGAAAGTAAAGGCTCCCAACACCTTATCTGACACATTCAATCTTTCAAACATATGTAACATTCATCATTCACTATGTTCAAATCACAATCTCAAGTAAATCTCTGATTCTTTCATTTAAATGCCTCTATTTCTTTCATCAGTGCACCAAACTGACCTTCTTCCAAACTCTGATGACCCGATCTGTGGGCAGCGTGGTGACTTTCTGGGCATCCTCATCCACTGGGTCCTCCATGCCATCCTGTCCCAGGCCATCACGATGCCCAGACATGGCGACCTCAGTGCATTTCTCACAGCGGCGGCAGTAGTTTCCGATGTCAACATACAGAGTGCGCCAGTAAAAGTTGGAGGTGATGCTGTTGTACATTTTCTTTACCCCAAAGTGCACACCTGTAATGATCATTATTTCTGGTAAGATACGTCCCCCACCAAGACAAAACTTCAAAGCAATAGATAGACAAGACTGGCCATTTCTGATATATTAATAAAGTACTGCAAAGAATTTGATTATATTCCTGATCATTCATCATAAAAAAAAAAACACTCACTATCATCATAGTTTAGAAAGATAAATTTGAGCTGTAATCTTTCACCTGTAGACAGTTTTCCATACTAACATATTATCCAACTTGTTTTGCTAGTTCTTTAAATCTAAACACTTTCTTTGGAAGCTGCATCCATGTCTTTGATATACCTAATTCTATCATCTAATTGAAAAAATAATTAGCTGACTTCATATATCTTTCATTCTTTCCTTTTACATGACACAACCAACATAACCACTATGGCCTCATTACTTCAGTGAAAGGTTCCATTACTGTACTTTAGTCCAGTACTGCAAAATCTCTCACACCAAGTGATATGAGCAGGTGTTAGTATGAGAGGTAAGTCAACTTATCTTCTGATATTCATCTAACTGACATATTAATTTCAAACCATGGAGTGCTATGGGTAAAATAATGTGTTGGAATGAAAAAGAAGCCTCCTTCCTTTTCTCACAAGAAAGTAGCAACCTACCAGTGGTGTGATCAATGTGCTCAGCTTCAATGATGCGCATTTGCTCTTCAGCACTAGTTATTACACCCTTGGGCACCTTCTGGCCATACAACAGCATTCCTTCATCATTGAGCTGGAAAAGTAATACACATGTTAAAGAAAACATCTTTTCCTCCATTTTCTCACCAATATTCCTTTCTCATTATTATCAATCTCTTTAAGACACTTCAGAAGAACATTCCCAAAGGTAAGGATGGGATTTGAGTGATCTGAGCAAGGACAAAACACAACACAGCACAGCAGAGTACAAACACAAGTGCAGCTCACCATGTAGTTGGTGGAACGCTTCTTGATAACCTTCTTGTCAGCCTCTGTGGCTCCATCTGGGAAGATGCCGGAGCGCAGGTAATGGTATACCTCATTGTAGAATGTGACATCAGGGTCAGTGTGGTTCAGGAAGGATGCTAGAGGCAAGGGCATCATTGGGGCTACCTTGTCCTGAGAACAGTTAGCCAGACATTACTGTGTAGCTCTTCTAAGAGCATTATTAAAACAAGTTAAATATGATAGCCAAACAAGTTTATGCAGACACCAACATGAAATAAAACTAATGGACAGTTACTGGTATGTACATGTTAAGTTAAGATTCAACACCTCTTCATTTCATCCTTCAATTTGTCAGGTACATGATGCAAAAAAAAAAATGTCTCCTGTGTAAGGAAGGATGGTCAGAGAATTTTTCACATTATTGCAATCTTTATGGGACTGTGAATTGCAAAGGAGGAAGAGAATTAACAAAAAAAATTACATAAATGGATTTCCTCCTCACCTCCATTTGCAGATTCACGACCACACCAGAGCTAAGACCGTCTGGGTCATCAGTCATCACTGACACACCACGCTGGTTCTGGTGCTGCTGGTGCTGGTCAGGACCCCCAAGCTCTCCAGCCAGGTGACTGTACTTAGTTTCCTCCATCATGTGTTCCACCTGTGACATGCACAATCATTAAACTCACTGAGGTTCCAAAGCTTTATGGTGAAGTGTGTCATGCAGATGATGTGAATACATTGCAAAATAGAGTGAATGAGTCCTGTCCTTACCCAATGTAAATGTGTCAGAGCTAAAATACTTGCTCTGGGGACTTACTAGACAAGTTGTTTTGGGATATAACAAATCACTAGCATACTGAACCTTATACTTCATGGAAGAGAAACACATGCACTAAGCTATGCCCTGTCACCAATAAGTTGTTGCTGTATTGTTAATTGCTTTAAAATGAAAGGGAAGAAAAAAAGAAAGTCAAGTCTGAATCTTTCTGAATATTCATATCATGGAGGTAAATCTCATTCATTCTGGTTGTGTTAATTCAATCAAAGCAAGCAAGTATTTGACAACCAGCAATAACTTCAGCCAACCACTGTGCAGCAGTTAACATGTGTCATAGCTTTGGTTTTACTGAACCACGTTTAGACATACCATAGTATCATGGCTACATTATACATAGTAATATGTAACACTATATATGACAAGACTGTGCTGACTCTCTACCACTCACTGCAGCAACATCACTGCGCACTTGATCCAGCTCTGCAGCAGCCGCCAGGGCTGAGAGTGGGTCCTTCACCTGTCCACTCCCTGCCTCATCCTGTCCCACCAGCTCTCCACCTGCTGTCACCTCACTCAAGGCTGTGGCCAATGCATCATTGGGCTGGTCTGCAGGAGCAAATTAGTCAACACTGAGAGACAGGCATGAATGATTAAGAACAATACAATAATTGGCATAGCAAAAAATTTTGTTGTACGTTTAAAAATAAATTGATCAATAAATAAATTAATTAATCAATAAATCAATAAAAATAATAATAATATAATAAATAAACAGATGAATAAATATTATGCCATCCCTTGGTACAATTATGTAGCTTTATAATAGCAAGATTAAGCTATGAAAACATCAAACAGATATATATCTATCCACTAAAGAAGCCACAGACAGTGGCTAAGCACAGAAATAAATGTATTTATAAAATTATATCTGGACCAATGATTGATATTTACATGTTTTATATAACTCTCTCTCTCTCTCTCTCTCTCTCTCTCTCTCTCTCTCTCTCTCTCTCTCTATATATATATATATATATATATATATATATATATATATATATATATATATATATATATATATATATATATATATATAAGTAAATACCCACACCCACACACACATACACTTACTTTGAGGGATACAGGTGAGGTCTGGTACAATGATATGCACTACATTGCTTAGTTCCCCAGTCTGATAGGTAGTGGTCCAGGCTCCTGCTGCTGCTGCTGCAGCTGCAGCTGCAGCAGCTGCTGCTCTCAGCCCCTCCTCTCCATTCTCTCCTTCCCCTTCCATCCTTTCTTCTGAAAATTTGAAATAAACCAATGTTCATTACACATTCCTCATTTAAAAGCAAAATGTGAGGGATTTGCTTTCTTGGTTACTACTATTCAGATTACCATTATTGATGCATGTACAAGTGACTGCTTTACCAAAGAATCATGAGAGAAAGCTAGAAGTATGAGAGTACTGCAGCCACCACACCACTGCTGAACTCCCATGGCAATGCTACAGGAATCAACAGCTCTGCCTGTCCTGAAATCCATATTACTGAACCTGAAGCGACAGGATTGTCAAGATGAGCTACATGACTACTCACTGAGATAAAGCTGACATCACATGTGGCAGATTGGCTACATGGCTTTCTGGTGACCACTGACAATGGTAACATCTATCGTGATATCTAAACAGAAATTTGTCAAATTATATACACCATGTAAAATCAACAAATGACACTATGTCACTTTTTATAATTTGTTTGATTGTCTTCCTTCTTCAATGAACAGTCAGCAAATATAAGTAATATATCCAACAAGTGCTTCAGACAACAATGACAAAGTTCTTCATTTTCAGACCATCATTTCTTTGATAACACTGATAGATCTTAACTTCAGATATTCAAGCAGTAATTCCTCTAATATACAAATTCTCTAATGCACCCAAGGACTCTCAATTCTCTATAGCTTAACAATATTACAGAGAGCTTGCTGGTTTGCTGCAGTCTCTTCCATCCCAAGGACTCGCTACATCCTAGTAGGACATCATTAGAGTCCTTGCTAGTCTCTTCTATCCCAGCACATGCAGGGGTGTACCCTGAACATCAATGCAGTGAGTATACTGCATATAAATGACATTCATGCCATCAACCTAAACCATAATGATATTTCTGTACGATACAATTCATAACTTGATATGCAACACGTGGTGACCTGATACTTCACTGGGTCGCTTAATCAATGAAGTCGAAAACGTATCTAAAGTTTACAAGGTGAAATATGATCACCAGAGTAAATACACGTGTACTAATAAGCTTGTAGCTGACGCTTCATTCAATAAAGGAGACTGAAGAAGACCACTACGCCCCCTAATTAATCAAACTCCTTAGAAGAAGCGCACTACAACTTTCGAGTATTGTGCCCACAAAACGTCAATAGCAGCAAATAGCCCCCTAATTAATCAAACTCCTTAGAAGAAGCGCACTACAACTTTCGAGTATTGTGCCCACAAAACGTCAATAGCAGCAACGGATGCATGCATGGAAAGTTCTATCTAGGTAAATAGTTATTAAACTTAAAATCTTTCCGTTCATTGTTATTTACTATTCAAAAGCATCTAGTCCCTCTGCTACTGAAACATCACACGTGTCACTTTCTTATATAAAAAGCTAAGATTAGGTAGATTTGTTACGTCCATCAACATGAAATAAATAAGACCTTTCCTTGCAAGAAGTGTTATAAGCTGTCCTGCCCAACAAGAGTAATCTAGGGTCATCCAAACATCCGTGTCACATTCTTATACAGCAGTTCACAATAATTAGCTAGACTACTTCCTCTTATCCAACTTTGCATAATTAGTGCAGGTAGTCGCACCTCAGCCTTCCCACATATCACAGAAATAAAAACCGCAAAATTTATGGATATTCATGATCACTTCATCATAATCAAGTGAGGAAGGCTTTCATATCACTTTTCTTTTTTAAGTTTTATTCCCCATGGCGTGCCAGGAAGCCCCGCTCAGCTGAGGGCCCCTTACAGACCCTCCCCTCCCCTTCAACAGGTGAAGCACATTTTACTGCCTTAATAACCCGCCACAAATTTCTCACATTAGCGAATTTCACGATATTCTCCCTAGATGCTGCCTGCTTTCCTCCTTCTCCCTTCGTAACTCCTGCAGGCTGAGAGGGCCTAATGAAGTCATGCAGCTTATCTTAACCCTGCAAAATTAATTCATGGGCCGTGGGAGGACGGAAAGGCAATATTTTAAAAGCGAAAATAATATCCAAGTGACGAGTGGGAGGTTCAATATTCGCGAGTCTCCAGCCATTTCACGAGATTATTTTATTCGCTGGTACCTTAATACACTCCTTCAAGCCCTGCCCTAGCTACTACCCAATGCCCGGAGACTTCTAACTCAACCGTTACTACAGTCACGTATGAAGGGAGAGGTATGGGAGAGAAATAAGCTGTAAGATGATAGAAAATGTCAGGCCAAGGTTTATGTTCAGGTCGCCATTTTAGGCCAAATTAAGATCCCTTCAATCCACGCACTGTGCCCGCGTCTCCTTCTCTTCCTCAGCGTCCAGCCAATGCCACTATACAAAGCACCCACTATCTCCTGACACTTTTAATGCAGTTAGCGGCATTTTCCTTACCTTCCTTATATTCAGAGACGAGACAGGAGGAGGACAAAGCTGGAAGATCTTTTAGCGAGAAGAAATGTTCACCGCTGCAGCAAGAGAGGCCGTGACGCCCCGCCCGTGTCCCGCCACGACCAGGGCTTGGGATTAATGTGTTCCTCTCATCAAATCCCTCCCGTGCCCTACCATGCCTTGTTCTAATAGATATATTCTTGCTTTTAATGCTTCAAATAATTTCTCTTAGATCACGGGGGTACTTCTCGCTTATAATTCTTTCTCGCTAAAATTACCGACGTGGTTCAAAACGCGCACTGACTTCATGAGTAGGGAATTAAATGTATACTTAAACTCGGAAATTCACGAGTGCTATGAAGAAAGTTGCATGCATTACTTCAGTATTGCTTGGAGTGCCTCATAATACCCTGGGCCTTTATTACAGAACAACACAAGCCTTAATGACGGCCCCAATCCTTTATTATTTGCTGTACGTAAAATTTAAAATGGCCAAATATCCCTTCACACCGCCAATATCATGAAAGGTCTGCCCAGCCACATGTCCTGAGTAGTACGTTTGATATCGTCATTATTCTTCTTCCTTTAGCTTTAGTGCGTGCCGTATGGTTTTCATGCTTTCCTTCTTGGTATATGGTTAATGGTTATCTATCACTCATATACTAAAATACAGCTGGCTTTTCTAGAGCATCAAATTTTTGCAGGATCTACTGGATTTTTTTTTTTTTTTTTTTTTGTATTTTAAAGGGAGGGGATATTATTATTATTATTATTATTATTATTATCATTTTTATTATTATCATCATCATCATCATTATCATTAAGATTATAGTGATATTTTAACATGGACTTTCCATCATTAATGGTATAAAAAAAATATCCATAAGAATCTGATAATCTGTGGTCTTTTGAAAATACTCAAAGCCGTACGTGTTGGGCCTTCGGCTAAAGCCTAAAAGTATATTTAGCATGTCTCTAAAGAACTTCTGGTAGATGTAAAAACTGTGCTACATACCAGATCATCCCTTAAAGGGGCTATCACACTTCACAATTCATCCTTCACTTAATTCACAGCCATGAATGACCCATCCAGTCAATTATGGCGCTGCCGATAAGTCATTCACTCATGCACAAACTATAGACGTTATCGTTGGTAGACCGTAGATTCACCATTAACAGTTACTCTTGGTATTCCACTTACTGATCTTGGTAGAACATACTTGGCAAAGCTTCCTCAACAAACTTCAGGCTGCTCACCTTGTCCACCATCGTCTCTCTCCCTGTGAGCGCCGAGCGGCACGGAACTCTACGGAAGAATGACACCAATGTTTTTTTTTTTTTTTTTTTTTTTTAAGTACTATAGCCTATAGCGCCTGTAGGTTTTACTTGAAAAGTATTGGAAGCGCTGTTAAACTTCCACCCATTAATGGTGCAGGCAATTTTATTTATAGTGGTACGTACCCATATTAGGGCCCGTATCACCACCCTAAGAGCATCTTTGGTGTAACCACCTAGAACTTGGGTATCATGGTGATATGTAGGTAACTTTCAATCACTCGACAAATGTGAAAGTATCAAAGCCATGGAGGTTAAAATTATTATAAGGCGGCAGCGTGACGTCACAAGAGTGAAACCAGCGCGCTATTGGCCCCTACCCCTCGGCGGCGTCACACTAGCACTTTTCCGTGTTCTTTTTCTGTCATTTTTCTGACGACTGTCAACTTTTGCAGACGGTGGCCGTCACACACAGGTTTGCTTCCGCCTTTGCCGCGCTTGTCGATTGCAAACAAACATGGCCCCTCATTCATCCCAGCAAGCCGGGGCTTTATTGCACCTTATAATGTAATCAGCTGAGAACTGGGAGATGGATACAAGGTCTATTACAGTGGAGCTAACAAGGAAGGAAGAGGAGGTGTGGGAGTGGTATTGGATGCTGAGTGGAAGAAACATATTGTGAATGTAAACAGGTGTAATGACAGAGTAATGAGCATTAAGCTAATGTATGGAATAGACATAATTAACATCATCAGTGTCTACGCACCACAAGTAGGTTGTAGAATCGAGGAGAAAGTGGATTTTTGGGAACAGATGGATGCACAAATCACTGGGATAGGTGAAGAGGAGAGAATCATCCTTGCGGGTGATCTAAATGGACATGTGGGAAGAAATAGAAATGTTATTGAGAGAATACACGGAGGATGGAGTGTGGGAGAGAGAAATGAAGAAGGTAAAAATGTGGTGGATTTTGCAGTGGCTTTCGACATGGCAATCTTGAATACTTTTTATAAGAAACAGGAAAATCAGATTTGGACATTGCAGTGGAGAAAGGAAAAGCCAGATCAATTTCTTAATGTGTAGGAGAAATAACCTGAAGGAAATAAAGAATTTTAAGGTTATCAATGGCGAGAGTGTCGCACCTCAGCACAGGCTGATCGTGCTAGACTACGAGATGAAAGAGGAAAGAAGGGGCAGACAACAACGAACATCAAGAATTAAATGGTGGAGGTTGAAGGATAAGGAGTTAAAAGCGGAGTTTAAAATCAAAGTGCTGGACAGAATGGTAGAAGATGAAGATCCAGAGTCCAGACACATGGTGGACAACAAACAGCAGGCACATAATTGAGATAGGGGAAGAAGTATTCGGGAAAACATCAGGCAAGGATCCCCAGCAGGATAAGGAATCTTGGTGGTGGAATAATGAGGTGAGAGAGAAAGTTAGGGCAAAGAAAACATATGATAGAATGGGAAATGAAGAAACAGAAAGAGCCTACAGAGAAGCAAATAAAGAAACGAAGAGGTCGGTAGCACAAGCGAAAGCTAGAGCAAGGGAAGACATGTACGATAAATTAGAAACCAGGGAAGGCGAGAAGAGGATATTTGCACTAGAAAGACAGAGATAGAAGTTAACAAAGGATTTTGCGCATATCAAGGATGGAAGAGTTCTAATAATGACAAAGAAATAAGAGAGCGACGGAAAGAATATTTCAAGGCACTTTTGAATGAGGAAAACCCAAGAGGAGCGATGGAGGATGAGGAACCAAATGTCAGGAGAACAACAGCAATTTCAAGGGAAGTCAAACAAGCATTGAGGAGGATGAATGATGGGAAGGCAACAGGGCCAGATAACATATCTGTAGAGGTGTGGAAGAGTTTAGAAGAGGAAGGAGTTGAGTGGCTGTGTTGGTTGGTAAATAAGATCTATGAGAAGGAGAAAATCCCAAATGCATGGAGATGCAGCGATATTATTCCAATATATAAAGAGAAAGGAGACATACAGGACTGTAAAAATTACAGGGGAATTAAATACAGTCGCATACAATGAAACTGTACGAAAGAATAATTGAGAGAAGAGTAATGGGAGAAACATAAGTGGGAGATGAACAATTTGGATTTATGCCGGAGAGAAGTAGGTACAGGGTGTTCCAGAAGTCTTGGGCACATTTTGACAATGAATATCTCGAAAACTATTAAGGATATAAAAACGCATCTGGTATATTCAGAAAGCTTGTAATCTCAATTTTTTCATGGAATGTTCAAAGATGTTCAATGTGAGAACTATTGATCACACGACACACATCAAGCCGATAGTCCAATTCTTGCCAAACGCGTCCCATCATTGCGTTGTCGATGGTTGCAACAGCTTCCGTTGTTCGAGCCTTCAGCTCATCCACGTCTCTTGGAATGGGAGGCACATAGACCAGTCCTTTCACAAATCCCCACAAAAAGAAATCGCAGGGTGTGAGATCTGGAGATCTGGGAGGCCAGGGCATGAGAACGTGATCATCTTGCCCAGACCGTCCAATCCATCTGTCTGGCAGTGTTGTGTTCAGAAACTGTCTAACCCTGAGGCTCCAGTGTGGTGGCTCCCCATCCTGTTGGAAAATGAAGTCATCAGACTCTTTCTCACTCAATTTATCCATTAACCAGTTTTCCAGCATGTCGAGGTACGTCTCACCATCGACTGTTGCTCTTTCAAAGAAGAATGGTCCGTAGACAGCTTTCTTGGACATGCGATTTCTTTTTGTGGGGATTTGTGAAAGGACTGGTCCATGTGCCTCCCATTCCAAGAGACGTGGATGAGCTGAAGGCCCGAATAACGGAAGCTGTTGCAACCATCGACAACGCAATGCTGGGACACGTTTGGCAAGAATTGGACTATCGGCTTGATGTGTGTCGTGTGACCAATGGTGCTCACACTGAACATCTTTGAACATTCCATTAAAAAAAAAAAAATTGAGATTACAAGCTTTCTGAATATACCATGCGTTTTTATATCCTTAATAGTTTTCGAGATATTCAATGTCAAAATGTGCCCAAGACTTCTGGAACACCCTGTACTACCGATGCAATCTTTGCACTAAGACAACTGCTGGAGAAGTATGGGGAGAAACAAAGAGAGCTACACCTTATTTTCATTGATTTTGAAAAAGCTTATGATAGAGTACCACGTCAGGAAGTTTGGGCTACTATGAGAAGGAAAGGAGCACCAGAGAAGTATGTGAGAGTGATCCAGGACGTGTACGAAGGCTCAAGGACAATGGTAAGGAGCAGCGTGGGAACAACAGAGGAGTTCTGTGTGAGAGTGGATCTGCGCCAGGGATCTTCTCTGAGCCCATATCTGTTCAACCTACTCATGGATGATAGTGTTCAGAAGAAAGGAGGCACCGTGGGCCATGTTGTTCGCGGATGACATCGTCTTGGTGGATGAAAGTAGAGATGGTGTAGAGAGAAAGTTGGAGAGATGGCGAGGAACATTGGAAGAGAGAGGTTTGAGAATTAGTAGGGAGAAGACGGAGTATCTGAATTTTTATGGCCGACAGGAGAGTGAAGTATGGATGCAAGATATGAAGTTAAAGGGTGTCAAGGAGTTCAGATACTTAAATTGGGCTCTCATATATCAGCGGACGGCAGCCTGGATGGGTAGATCATTCACCGTATCCAATCGGGCTGTGACCGAAAAATTAGTGCCAGAGTAAAGGGAAAAGTGTTCAAATTGGTGGTTCGACCCGCAATGTTATATGGTGCGGAGACTTGGCTAATAAAGAAAGCACAGGAGAATAAGTTGGAGGTTGCTGAGATGAGAATGTTAAGGTGGATGCTTGGTGTGACAAAGAGGGATAAAGTGAGAAATAATTTTATAAGAGGAACAGCCAAAGTAACGGAGGTGACAAAGAAAGGAGAATGCGATGGTTCGGTCATATCAAAAGGAGAGAAGAAGGGTATGTCGCCAGAAGACTATTGGATATGGAAGTAGAAGGAAGAAGACGACGTGGCAGGCCAAAGAGGTGGAAGGATTGCATCGGAGAGGACCTGATGGATAGAGGATTGAGTGGAGAGGAGGTTGGGGGACAGAGCCCTGTGGAGAAGACTAGTGAGGAAAAGCTACCTCATATGAAAATGGGAGCAGCTGCAGAAGAATAATGTAATCAGCTGTTCTGTGATCCCAAAGGCAACGGTGACCTCTAATGCTCTCTATGATAAATTCTTCAGAGTGTTTTGTCCACTGACAGATAACATAACTGCTCATCTTGGCCAACTACTTAGAAGTTGCCTTGTAAATATTCAAAAGCGTTTCACATTCGCACTCCCCAGGAAGTGTACGTACGTACATACACAAACAACTGAGGAACTTTTCATTGTTAGGCTAGAAGAAAAAAAAAATCTATACAAATGTATATTCATCAACTTATTTAAATTTCTTCTATCATGATAATAGCATTCTTCCGTTTAAGAAAAAAAAAATAAGTGTTGATTAGAAATCATAGTTCTTATTTTGACTAAAAATTGGCGCTAGAGTTTAGACGAAAACGATGCGTTTTCGTGCTAATGTAACGCGACGGTAAATCATACATGCAAATGAGATAATACAGTGTTTTCCAGCTTTGGTGGACTTAGGTGAGAGGTGGGAAGGTGTCTTTGGGGCAAACGTATGACTAAAAAAGGTCATGTACACATGTGAATATACATATGTGCATGTAGATGTAAACATGTACACATGTGCATTTAAATGAAGAATAAATAAACTGTATATCAGGTGAAACTTTTGGCCTGAAGGTTGATTTTTCTTGGTATAGCAATTACTTAACACGTCAAAATTCTCTCTCTCTCTCTCTCTCTCTCTCTCTCTCTCTCTCTCTCTCTCTCTCTCTCTCTCTCTCTCTCTCTCTCTCTCTCTCTCTCTATATATATATATATATATATATATATATATATATATATATATATATATATATATATATATATATATATATATATATATATATATATATATATATATATATATATATATATATATATATATATATATATATATATATATATATATATATATATATATATATATATATATATATATATATATATATATATATATATATATATATATATATATATATATATATATATATATATATATATATATATATATATATATATATATATATATATATAGTACAGGAGAGAAATATATATATATATATATATATATATATATATATATATATATATATATATACCCACAAAAGGACGGTTATCTTCATTATATCCACTTCACAACGTTTCGGGAAAGTACATATCCCATCTTCAGGTACAAAAGGGGGCTGTAAAACCACACGTGAAATGTTAAAAAAATGACCAGACACAGTGGTCCTGCTACTTGTTCCTCCAACAGGTAAGTTTATCACAAATTTATTTGTGATAAACTTCTTAATTTGTTTCTCTATTAGGTCTTTGGGATAACCATTAATATGAAAGTAATGTCTTATTAATGTAATGTCATATTAATGGTTATCCCAAAGACCTAATAGAGAAACAAATTAAGAAGTGTATCACAAATAAATTTGTCACTGACAATTTTGTGGAGGATAAAACCAAAGAAGTTAGATACATTACATTACCCTTCTCAGGACAATTTAGTTACCATTTACGCAATACAATGTCTCATTTACTCAAGAAACATGTTCTGAGTGTTGATTTTAGATTTATTTTTGTTAATAAAAATACCATAGGTTCTCTATTTAAATTTAAAGATGCTATTCCTACTCCTTTGTGCTCAATAATTGTATATTGTTTTAGATGTCCGGACTGTATGTCACGGTATATTGGTTCCACCTGTCGGGACCTTAAAATTCGAATTTCTGAGCACTTGGGAGTATCGTACAGAACAAATGCTCGTATCACTGAGCCTAGTTTCTCAAATATAAGAGAACACGCATTACAATGTAATCATGCTTTTACTGATCAGGACTTCAACATAAAGTATAGGGCATATTGTAACTCAGACCTTAGGATAGCGGAATCTATATTTATTGTAAAAGAGAAGCCAGAGTTAAATGGTACAGAAATAGCCACCAAATTATTAATTTTCTTTTAATGTTTTCGAACTTGGTGAGATAGTGTCATTATAGCATAGTTAGGAGTCGTAGGTTCATATACGTGTACTTTGTTTCAACCAATTAGCATTGAGTATTTCGTTCAGGCTAAAATATTTCTGTAATAGACTAACTGTTGTACATCATACCTTTAAATTTTTCTCTTTTTATGCATTAGCTATGACAGATTAGAATTTTGTACTATATTTTGTATTGGATAGGAAATTCTTAGTGAACCAATTAGATGGAGGAGGTAGTAGACACCTACCGAAACAATAACTTACTCCAAGTGAGATCTAATAGCACTAGTTCAGGAGGTGCTGTGAACCTTCCATTAAAGCTAGTTGTGATCTCGTTGAATGTTTCCCTTTGTGTCTCACAACTCAAGGGGGTAGTCACAGCCTACCCTCTAAAGACAGCTCTCCTTCACACAAAACTACATGCACTTACCACACATACACCCTTCACTCCAAATCAAAATTTAAAAGAAAATTGAGACCCAAAATAAACAACGCCTCGGAGTCCCCTCTGGGAGGGACCAAAATGTCCCCAGGTCGGACACCTCTCCTGTTGAAGACCACAAATGCCTTGACACCTCCCTCAACTTTTTCTACATTAACTTCTGCAACATTCGGGGTCTTAAGTCTAATTTTCAATCTGTGGAACACCACCTCTCCTCTACTAAACCTCATCTTCTTTTCCTCACCGAAACACAGCTGTCTGAGGCAACTGACAGTAGCCCTTCTCTGTTCCCTCCTACTTTCTCTATTCTCATTTTCATTCCAAAGCTGGATGTTGCGTCTATGTACGCAACGACTTAACTTTCTCTCGTGCCCACGCTCTTGAGTCTTCCGAATTTTCCACCATCTGGCTACGACTTAACAGTCACTCTCAAACTAAATTCATCTGTGCTGTTTATCTCTCCCTAACTCTTCTGACTATAGTAATTTCTTCGACTACTTAACTTCTAAAGTGGAGCACATTCTGTCCCTCTACCCTTTCGCTGAGATTTCCATTCTTGGAGATTTCAATGTTCACCACCAGCTTTGGCTTTCCTCTCCCTTCACTGACCACCCTGGTGAACTAGCCTTCAACTTTGCTATCCTCCATGACCTAGAGCAACTGGTGCAACACCCTACTCGTATTCCTGACCGTCTTGGAGACACGCCCAACATTCTTGATCACTTCCTTACCTCTAATCCTTCTGCTTATGCTGTCACTCTTTCATCTCCGTTGGGCTCCTCCGATCACAATCTCATTTCTGTATCTTGTCCTATTTTTCCAATCCCTTCGTAGGATTCCCCAAAGCGAAGGTGCCTCTGGCGTTTTGCCTCTGCCAGTTGGGGGACCTGAGGAGGTATTATGCTGATTTTCCCGGGAATGATTATTGCTTCCGTGTCAGAGACCCATCTCTTTGTGCTGAACGCATAAAAGAGGTGTTAGTATCTGGCATGGAGGCGTACATTCCTCATTCTTTTTCTCAACCTAAACCTTCTAAACCTTGGTTTAACTCAGCCTGTTCTCGTGCTATACGTACATGATAGAGAGGTTGTTCACAAAAGGTACTTGAGCCTTCCATCTCCTGAATCTCATGCATTTTATATCTCTGCCCGGAATCATGTTCTTCAACTTGCCAAACACTCTTTCATAAATAGGAAATGTCAAAATCTTTTAAACTCAAACTCTCCTCGTGACTTCTGGCATCTAGCCAAAAAACATCTCAAATAACTTCACTTCTTCATCTTTCCCTCCTTTATTTCATCCTGATGGCACCACTGCCATCTCTTCTGTCTCTAAAGCTGAACTCTTTTCTCAAACTTTTGCTCACAACTCCACCTTGGACGATTCTGGGCTTGTCCCTCCGTCTCCTCCTCCCTCTGACTATTTCATGTCTACAATCAAAATTCTTCGTAATGATGTTTTCCATGCCCTTGCTGGCCTAAACCCTCGGAAGGCTTATGGACCTGATGGGGTCCCTCCTATTGTTCTCAAAAACTGTGCTTCTGTGCTTGCACCTTGCCTGGCCAAACTCTTCCAACTTTGTCTATCGACTTGTACCTTTCCTTCCTGCTGGAAGTTCGCCTACATTCAGCCTGTTCCTAAAAAGGGTGACCGTTCTAACCCCTCAAACTACCGTCCTATAGCTTTAATCTCTTGCTTGTCTAAAGTTTTTAATCTATCCTGAATAGGAAGATTCTCAAACATCTGTCACTTCACAATCTTCTGTCTGATCGCCAGTATGGCTTCCGTCAAGGTCGCTCTACTGGTGATCTTCTGGCTTTCCTTACTGAGTCTTGGTCATCCTCTTTTAGAGATTTCGGTGAAACTTTTGCTGTTGCGTTAGACATATCAAAAGCTTTTGATAGAGTCTGGCATAAAGCTTTGATTTCAAAACTGCCCTCCTACGGCTTCTATCCTTCTCTCTGCAACTTTATCTCAAGTTTCCTTTCCGACCGCTCTATTGCTGCTGTGGTAGACGGCTACTGTTCTTCTCCTAAACCTATTAATAGTGGTGTTCCTCAGGGTTCTGTCCTGTCACCCACTCTCTTTCTATTATTCATTAATGACCTTCTTAACCAAACTTCTTGCCCTATCCACTCCTACGCTGATGATACCACCCTACATCTTTCCACGTTCTTTCAGAGACGTCCAACCCTTCAGGAAATCAACAGATCACGCGGGACGCCACGGAACGCCTGACTTCCGATCTTTCTAAGATTTCCGATTGGGGCAGAGAAAATCTAGTAGTTTTCAATGCCTCAAAACTCAATTCCTCCATCTATCAACTCGACACAACCTTCCAGACAACTATCCCTCTTCTTCAATGACACTCAACTGTCTCCTCTTCCACAATGAATATCCTCGGTCTGTCCTTTGCTCATAATCTTAACTGGAAACTTCACATCTCATCTCTTGCTAAAACAGCTTCTATGAAATTAGGTGTTCTGAGGCGTCTCCGACAGTTTTTCTCGCCCTCCAACTGCTTACTCTGTATAAGGGCCTTATCCGTCCCTGTATGGAGTACTCTTCGCATGTTTGGGGGTTCCAGTCACACAGCTTTGCTTGATAGGGTGGAATCGAAAGCTCTTCGTCTCATCAACTCCCTCCTCTGACTAACTGTCTTCAGTCTCTTTCTCACCCCTGAAATGTTGCATCCCTTTCTATATTTTATCGCTATTTTCATGGTAACTGTTCTACTGATCTTGCTAACTGCATGCCTCCCCTCCTCCTGCGGCCACGCTGCACAAGGCTTTCTTCTTCTTCTCATCCCTATTCTGTCCAACTCTGTAATGCCAGAGTTAACCAGTACGCTCAATCATTCATCCCTTTCACTGGTAAACTCTGGAACTCCCTCCCTGCATCTGTATTTCCGAATTCCTACAACTTGTCTTCTTTTAAGAGGGAGGTATCGAGGTATTTGCTCCCCTAATTCTGGCTAACGGTTTTGGCACTTTTTGAAGTCTTTGGAGAGCCAGCGCTCAAGTGGGCCTTTTTCTAAATTTCTTTTTTTTTTTTTTGCCCTTGGCTGGCCCTCTTCCCTACGTAAAAAAAAATAAAAAGAAAGAAAAAAAATGCCATCTAGTGAGTAGGAGCCTATAAATGCTGGTAACCCAGTCGCCCTCCCACTTACCTGTTGGAGGAACAAGTAGCAGGACCACTGCGTCTGGTCATTTTTTTTTTTTTTTTACATTTTACGTGTGGTTTTACAGCCCCCTCTTGTACCTGAAGATGGGATATGTACTTTCCCGAAACGTTGTGAAGTGATATAATGAAGATAACCGTCCTTTTGTGGGTCTTCTCTCTCCTGTACCGTGTACGCTATAGACGCCCTGTTTTTCAAGTTATATATATATATATATATATATATATATATATATATATATATATATATATATATATATATATATATATATATATATACTTCCCTATTTGTTCCGTGTTATGCATTAAACGAGAAAAGGTAATCTTTTTGCGATAACTTCTCCCAGAAACGTCCTGCTGTATTTCTTTCAACATTGTAGCTGTTTTGCATTAACATCGTTAATAACAGGTCTATGTTACATATTTAGGAAACTATATTGTGGTTTACATAAGTTGAACCATCAGTTCTTTCTTAGTTTTCCTTTAGTAATGAAAAAGAAAGTGGCAATTTCCCATTGCTTAAGGGAGAGGGCAATGTTTTGGGTGTAAGTTACGATCGTAAGCTCCGTGCACCGCCTCATTATCTCCGCCCACTGGCTTCACTTTTTTAGTGCAGCGGGATAGGCTCGCGCTGTTTCCTTCAATATAACCTCCTTGATCAAAGCGATCCGTGGTGGGATTCCAACCTACGCGTGGACGTTTGCCCGATGCCATGCTCACTAACTTATCCATTAGGCCACCGCCTCTAAGGGAAGATGTTCACTGTTGTAGTTCATTGGCTATATACGCATCTACGTTTATCACACGTTTAATAATAGTTTGTAAGTTTAGCATCTCACTAAATGCAGATGAAATGTTGATAAACTCCATGCAAGCTACGTAGTTACTAAAAAAAAAAAATGTCTACTCTGATAACCACAACCATACAAAATAGAGAAAAACCATATTACCCCTGTTAACATTTACTGAACAAATGCTACAGATCAATAAAATCTGTAATGTTTTCCTCAGTAACAATACAGAGTTCCTACCATTCTTTCATGAATCCTTCCACATTTACACGAGTACTTCAGGAACAAACTGAGTAATAATAAAAGGACTTCTAAGTTACAGTCCATGAATGATGCATGCACTCAGCCAGTGACAAACCAGTCCAGGCTGATATTTACCTTATGAAATCAGCCACAATGAGGTTCTTCAGTCATTCTGAACAGAAGCTAAACATCCATCACCACATACCAGCACACATGAGTATCACTCTCTCTGAGGTCACACACAATACTACTAACAAGTGAGAATTGAGAAACAGACCTCAACCACCAATACACTAGTTCTATTACATTCACATTAGTGATACCCTATTCACTTTCAGGTATGCTACATACCATTGCATCATTACTTAGTGTCCTAGCATTATACTGAAAAATAGTAAAAACTAAATAAATTCAAGTGGGTTATGTTCACAAAACACATTCAAACATTACTAATTTATTTACAGACTTTACACGCACAATACACTGCCACATAGTCAGGTGTTTTGTATTACTCACAAGTGCCTTTCCCATCCCTTTGTCCCAATGGCAATGGTGTTGTGTGGAATGAAGAACACACCACTGGGCACTGACCTGTGTGCTGCATGTGTGTAGGAGCAAGTGCTGCTGCCAAAAGCCCTCACTTCTGGTTACTACCATACAGTTCATATAATTTATTACTTGTCTTTTTCTTCTCTCTGTACTCATACATTGACATCATGATCACTATTACCGTTTTTTTATGGTAGGTTGCCCTTTCTTCAGAAAAAATCCAGTGTTACTCTTCATAAGACTAAGTATTATTTTCCCACAAAAAATTTTGGTTAAATGTCTTTATGGTAACTACAGGCATTTTCTCATTCTATTCTTAATGGATCACAGCAATAAAACTTTCTAAACATGTATCTGTGGAAAAATTATGAGTATACTTCCCTACAATGTTGAGGAGAAAATAACATACAGATCTCAAAAAAAAATTTTGTTTGTAAACAGCTATTTGGAATGATTACAACTGACATTATAAATAAAATCAGTAGCAAACATTCCTCTTACAGGGTCTGCCATTGATTACAAGGCAAAGGAAAGACTATAATAAACTAAACATCATATGAAAGAAACTACATGATGAAGTGAATGGACCAATGGCAGCACAGCACTAGAATAACCATCTTGATTCCCCTTCTCCTTCCCTATCCAGAAGACAGCAAAGGTGATTAGAATCGTTAACCAGACTCAGCAGCCTTGACCAGTTCCTCAGCCACCTCAACAGTGATGAGCGCCTCAGCCTTAGCCTCTTCAGTGGCTGCTGTGGAGGCAGCTGACTGAGCCTTAGAAAGAATGTCTCGCGCTGAAGCCAAGTCCAGCTCCTCCACTGCAGCGGCTTCCTCTGCCAAGACCTGGACTGTGAGGGAGAGAGAGGGGAGAGAAGATAAGAATTCTGTATCAGGGGAAGGTGGTCAGGGTAGTGGTGACATTCAGAATGATTGCAGATAGCATAAGAAGTCTGTATAATGGGAAAGTTATAAGTAGGATGATGATCCAAATTATTGCAAAAAATTGAGTTCTGAAAGAGAGTAAAATGGAAGAATGGAGATAAAACATTTCTAGTGGTTCTAGTCTTTTATGTTTTATTTTTGATTACTCTGAACTTTGCTCTTCTTGGATACAGAAGTAATAGGTTTCAGCTACCTCCTGCTTGCCTCTTAGAGGATGGGATAAGGTGATATAAATTGTGCAATGAGAAACAATAAGGTGATACCAATATTTTGCACAATAAAGAATGGGTAATGAAAAATTAGTGATACTTTTCATGCAAAAATAAGTAGATTTTTCACTTGATTTGGTTGTAATCTCATAACATTCCAAGATTTGCCAGCCATCAGCCCTAACATACCCGAGGAGTCCTGATTGATGGTAACAATGCCCGAGCTGACAAAGTACTTCTTGCTGGTGCCAGCTTCCTCAAATACAGTCAGCACTCCAGGCTTGAGTACGGCCAGGGATGGGACATGGGACGGCAGGATACCAAAGCTCCCAGAGAAGGAAGGTACATCCACTTGCCTTACATTGGCCTCTTTGTAGAAGACCTATACAAGCAACAATAATGCTCATTTGAATACATACACACACAGGAGTTTGTGACTTGGAAGGGATAAGTTGTGTGATTTCTATTCTTCTTAGTTGTTATTCATAACTTAATGGAGCTATGGACCCTTCCTGTCATTAAAGTGCCTTCATCCTGATCATTTGGTAAATACAAAAAGTGACAACAGGCAGAAAACCTTAAGAAACTCATCCTTAAGTATAAACATGAAAATGTGATAAAACATCTGTGACAACTGACATCCAATTAGGAGCCATTGTAATGAAAACAACATTGATAATCAGCAACTTTGTGATCCCCATAAAGGACAAATAGGCAAGATGTACTGACCTGGCTCTGGGAGGCAAAGGTGAAAGCCATTGGGGCATCAGAGTAAGCCCTGGTACCAGCCCGAGCTACCTGGCGGGCCAGTGTGTGTGCTGTACGGGCAAACATTCTGTGGGAGAGAAACACATACTTGGATTATAATTTTTGGATGCATGTTTAGTAGTAAACAACTTGTCAGGCTTTTGTAACATCTGTTCACGTTGGTCCCATGAAAAAATAAATTTAGGCAAATAATAGCTAATGGAAAGCTTCGTCATTGCAGATATTATATGACACTACAAAAATGAATAAGATAAATCCTATTTTGTCTGGAAAAAATTTATTGTTAATAAAACTTGTAAACTGGATTTAGAAAATTTGGTAAAGGTCCGGTATAGTTCCAGCACCTTATTTTATGGCTTATTTTCTTCCAGACCTTCACAATATATGATAGTACAAAGTGGCAGGAAAATGCCACTAACCATATCCAGAACAAGCTTGAGGACCTGTGGGAATGCAATTTTCTGGTGGGATGAGATGAAAAATTAGTATTTTCTATTGGGTAAATTATCAGTATCGCCTAAAACATGGCAAATTATGTAAAGCATGGTAATAAAGGTTAGGTAAATTTAAGTTCAAAGTATGGCTTAGTTAGAATATGTAAAGTATTGATTTTTTTTCTGACCGTAGTAATATATTTCCCGACAGCATGAAAGTTTCATACATTGTTAGTGTTGTTGTCATTGCAGTGTGTTCTTTATGGGTGTGTTTTAAGTTATTCTGGTCACATATTTGCCATGTTTTTTTTATGGTTCTGATAGTTTAATCTCGGAAAATACTTGTTTTGGTCTCACCCCACCTAAGCTTGTTTGGGATAAAAAGGTTGGTGACATTTTCCTGCAACTTTATACTATTGTATATGTATACAATGGGGTTTGCAAAGGTTTGGAAGGGGGGAAAAAAAAAAGGGAGTTATACTGTACCACTAAGAAAATTTACTTATTTTCTATAATATTAATTAGAGGGCAGGAATTATGTTCTATATACAAATAATGTGTATCAATAAAATTTATACAGAAAACACCAAAATTCAGCACTGTCCCTGAGAAACTGTCCCGCACGCTTGCCTTGATTCCCGGCTCCCCCTTCGCAGCTCCTCCACCCAGCTGATTTGAAGTCACATAAAATGAGAAATATCTGGTATATAATTTTGTTTTTGCGCAGGTGTTCCTTGAGACATGTCATGTATTCAATGGGTTACGCAAGGGTAAAAAGGTTGAGAAACGCTGCCTGATTCGTTACCGTATTCTCTCTCTCTCCTTATTTGTTTTCATATTCTCTGTCTCTCTCTCCAACCAATAGGATGACTTCATATATGTGACATCAAATCAGCTGGGTGGAGGAGCTGTGAAGTTGGAGCTGGGAATCAAGGGGAGCGCACGGGATGGTTTCTCGGGGACAGTGCCCAAAATTCTATTAAAAAATAATCAATAATCACCAATGAACACATTACCTGAAATTAAAGAAAAGTGTTTAACTAATTAATACACGCCCTGCTTCTCAAGAGTAAAATCCTTCAAGTGAAGTGAAATACTAATTATTATAAATAGATTATCAAATGAACTTGTATGCAAACACCACAATGTGACTGTTTTTGCCACTTATTTCATATAATAATGCCCTTAACCATGATCGTTCGCATATGACACAACTATGGGATTTGACAAAGGCCTTATTATTGCTTGTCTACTGCTGTCTAAAACGACCAGCCAGGGAGAGAAGCGCATCCTTAACAAAGTAATTGTGTTGTGCAGGAAGCTCTTGAAACCTTCCATCCACTACATACACGTATCTTACTACAGCTACCAACGGTCTGTGATGAACCTTTCACACTTCAGCACGTCTACACCTAAATAACGATGTTGTCTGGCAGCATAGCAGAGCAGCCGGCTCAGCTGATCAGGAAGCGCCTGTCCTGCTTCCTCTGCCACGCCCCAGCCACAGCCACACATATGCACGACCCACAGTGAGGCGCTGGCTGTGTGGCATGTGCAAGATGAAACCATTAATTACTAAAGACATGTAGGCAGCTTACGTGTGTTTATAATGGAGTAGGGGCTGGCGAGGAGCACTCGGATGACTAAGCTTACTCGAACACCAGCCAGGGGGAAGCACCGGCACTCCTGATGGTGATGATGATGGTGATTCTTCAGTGAGCTGCTTCCACTGAAACTGAGTAATAAGATAGTAAAATAGGAATATAGAGAAAGTAAGTACCAGAATAAATAAAACCATGATTTTCCAACATAATGTGCACTCTCTCAATGGTAATGATGATGATGGTAGCGAAAATGATGCACTATCTATAGGTATGGTAGTAGTAGTAGTACGTAACCTCTCCTCCTCCAATGAAAACTAGGTAGTCATTTCTAAGTTAAAAAGAAGTAGTTAGATGAGGAATATTTAAGTGAGATATAATGAATGTCAGAATGAATTACACTAGGTAGGTAGTACATAGAGATTATAGGAGCACCGGCACTTTATGACGATAATGATGATGATGATGATGACGAGCGAGGAGAGAACGCAAATCCTATCTACCTACCTACCTATCTAGTAAGTAAAATTATATATCTATAGAGTTAAAGTAACTACCTTTATGATTATGATACAGCAAAAGAAAAAAAAAAGACAAATAAAAGGAAAAATAAGATAAAACAGAATAACGAATAGAATGATGATGATGATTATATATATATATATATATATATATATATATATATATATATATATATATATATATATATATATATATATATATATATATATATATATATATATATATATATATATATATATATATATATATATTATATATATATCTAAGCTCGCCGTTGCAAAGAGGCAGTGACAAGACAGCGGGCAGTGAACAGCAACAGCGGCGGCCAACAAAAGTAAACAGTCATCGTGGTGCCGCCAGTCCTGTTGAGCCATTCCCACCATCTTCCTAGTCCACCATGGCTTTGGAATCTTTGCACGGCGTGGAGAGGTACCAGCACAAATGGAATGAAGTGCAGGAGGAGGCAACGCTTCCTGAAATAGGGAACTTCACTAACCAGTACCAGCTAATGATGCCGCCGCTGCCTAAGGTGAGATTTATGTTTCTCTGGTAAAAAAAAACCCATAATATAAATAATAGGTTAACAAAGGGTAAAATTCTAGTTTCTGCCCATACTCCCCCTTCCACCCCCCAACAAGCTTGGGGACAGGTGGGAATGCGGGGTTTTGGGTGGGGTACATGAAATGCGTATTTTTTGCGTAAATTGGAAAAATTCCCATTAAAAAGTCTACTAAATTTTCATTACAAGTTTCCTAATTTTACAAATTTCGGTAATTCGGTAAATCTATAGAACAGCAACTCCTTACATATTCCTTTCTATTACCACCCTTCCCCCCAACAAGCTTGGGGGCACGTGGGGAATCGGGTTTTTTTTGGGGGAGGAGCCAAAAGAGGCGAGATATGGTGATCCCCAAAAATCTAAGGACTAAAACCTAACCTAACCGGGGGGGCTGTGCTCCCCCCAGACGCCCCCCTACAACACTAACCTAACCTAGCTGCGCCCTCCCGGCCCCCCCACTGCAACACTAACCTAACCCTAACATAAACCTAATGTAACGTAACCAAACCTAGCCAGGGGGGCTGCGCCCCCCCCCGGACCCCCCCCAACACTAACCTAACCCTAACATAAACCTAACCTACTGTATCCTTGCTTTGGGGCAGCTTCCCTCCCCTCACAATGGTTCTCTTATAGCTTCATACAATATGCCCTACCTCTACCAATACCCCTCCTCACAATACCTTAATGAAAGTAATCAAATTCGCAACCTTTACAACTAATGTCACTGGTGGCCATAGCTCAACTGCGCACACAGATCTCTGTGCACCTGTCTGCCCAGCTGTGCCCCGCCTTCGAATACATATAGCAAATTCTCATTGGCTTAGCTTGTGGTGTTAAGAAGTGGTGGCATGTCATTGGACAAAAGAACTATAGACACAATAAGAATCCTATTCACTAGTTACCCACAAACCCCAGCAATAAACAAATGCAAGTCAGTGTACTGCTTATTTCCGAGTGTGATGGAGCTCCGTGGCTTGTTGTTGGCTTCATCAACGTCATGAAACTTGTAATGAAAATCACGTAGACTTTTTAATGAGAATTTTTTCCATTTTACGCAAAAAATATGCATTTCCGACGCATTTCATGTACCCCACACAAAACCCCGCATTCCCACCTGTCCCCAAGCTTGTTGGGGGGTGGAGGGGTGAGTATGGGCAGAAACTAGAATTATACCTAACAAAGGGCCACCAGGGCCCATCTAGGTTATCCTGTATCAGGCGCACAGCGACCTCGTCATCAGTACTTAAAGATACACTTACAAGTACACAATACATTATATACTAATTCTAAATATTTGGCCCATTAACAGGGCTAAGTCCTGCAGCGAATTCCTGTACAATCTGTGATCCCCATACATGGGGATCATGTCTTGTTTAATTATAGTAAATTTCTTATAAAAACTATCATGCAGCGCTATACATAATTATAAATCTAATAAATTGAAGTGCTTATCTAATCTGTTTTTAAATATTGTCAAACTAGTGCTATTTACAACCCTCTCTGGCAATGCATTCCAGAAGTCTACCACCCTATGACTAAAGAAATATTTTCTTATATCTAACCTGCAGCCTTGCTTTCTAATCTTCCTGCCATGATTTCTAGTCCTACTTCCCTCCTCTAAGGTAAAGAAAGATCTTGCATGTATGTAGTTTGTATCTGAGAACATTTTAAATAACTCTATCATATCCCCTCTTATACATCTCTCAAATGAAAACATGTTTAATTCCTTTAATCTATCTCTATACTCCAGGTGCTTTAATGCTGGTATCATCCTAGTTGCTCTTCTCTGAACTGCTTCTAACATGTTGATATCCTGCCTATAATGGGGTGACCAAGCCTGTATGCAGTACTCTAAATGGGGCCTAACATAGGAATTATATAAGCTACGCATCACTTCCTTACTTTTATAACTAACATTGCTATTTATAAAACCCAGGATCCTATTTGGCCTATTTCTTGCTTCTAAACATTGCTTTGAAAATTTCATAGTCCTGTCTATCACTACTCCTAAATCCTTTCCCTCCTCTACTGCCTCTAGCCAACATCTCTCCATCTCATAGCTAAAGTTTGTGTTGTCTTTACCTAAATGTATAACCTGACACTTTTCAGTGCTTGACTGGGATGGTGAGAGTGTTGTAGTTAAGGTATGTTTTAGTAGGCGGAGGTATTGCATAGAGGAAAATTGGATATTTGAATTGGTTGAGAAGTAAGGTGTGTTATTGTCTGACAAGGTGCTTTGTGTTCTGGGTAAGTGATTGATAATAGTGGTAATAACACTGTGGACACTGTCCCCCAGAAAGCGTCTCACGCGCTCGCCTCGATTCCTGGCTCCCCCTCCGCAGCCAGTGTTGCCAACTGTGAGTGACCAAGATCTGCCGGGATGGCTTTCAAAATCCGTTATGTACCCAAGAAAATCCACCAAAAGATGTTGAGCAGTATCTTAATGTTCTAAATTTCCATACTGATTGCATATTCTTTTTTTACCATGACCATAAAGAAAAAAAAAGTCCACTAAAATGTCATTCTCTGCCCAGACTTGAGTAGGAAAAAAAAACAATGATAGCTATAAACAGTATAGGTAGTATACTTACCAGGTAACCAATTAGTACAGAGCAAAGACTAAGTCATCCTCCTCCTCGTCAGTTTTTTCCGCCGAACTTGCTGTTGATGATGAACTTGAGCCAGCTTCACTTGTCTTTGATTCATACGCTGCCATTGTGCCGATTTTCTTAATAGTTTCCTTGTGTAAATCATAGGTGTTGCATGTTTTTCCAAGCCTTCGCAGGCCACTTCTCACTGCCAAGATCGCATTCACTGAGCGAATATTAAGTATTTCTGAGCTTTGACTTAATAATGTTCATTTGGCTGAAAAGTACACTGATGGCTAGTTCACAGAGGTCAAGGTAAGGATTTATCCCAGAAGCGTCTTTGTAGGAATACACCTCAATCCAAAATTTTACGGTTGATGAAGTTTCCTGCCACTTCACTATTGTTAAGTTGCGCCACTGATTATCAGTTCTTTCGATCCGTTTTGGATCGCAGCCTAAAACCTCTGCTATCTCTGTTACTGAGTCTTTAACAACTCTGAGGCATTGGTCAACTGCAAACAGAGACATTTTTTTTCAAGATTTTGACATTATCAGGAAGTCTGTTTCTGAGTTCACTGCACAGACTGGTAACGCAAGCTATACAACGTTCACGAAGATTTCGTTCTCCTTCTTCAGGGAGTTTTGAGGCGAAACACAGTCTTTCAAATTCATATCCCAAGTATGCTCTGCGGTCTACATAAGGACAAATATCTGATGTCAGTGGATCGATCCTTGCTGTGGGGATTAGCACTTTATGACTTACTGAAGTAACAAGGTTTGACAAATCAGACAACAGTTTCGTAGGGTCAGTATTTTCACCTTGAAATGCTTTCACAGTCCTTTGAATATCTTGTAAAAGTGGCCTCAAGAAGAGCATGTATAGTTTGTTAATGGGATCACTGTACATATTGAATAGCATTTCAGCACTGTAACACTTTTCTGATGATCTTGCAATATTGAAATGCATTCTCAACTCTTCCCATTGTGCCAGGATACGCGTCACAGCAGGTTCTAAAGAGATCCATCTTGTATCACATACTCTAGGAATCTGTAGTGGAAATTTTCTGTCATTCAGAGTCTCGTAGAGAGTTTTGTACAGCATTTGTCTTTTTGAGGAATGGCCAAACCAATTGTAAGTTTCACGCACCATGTGGTCAATGTTTCTGGGAAGTGTCTCACCAACAGCATGGGAGACAGCAAGTTGAATAGAGTGACACACACATCTCACCATTATCAAATGCGGAAGTCCAAGCTCCTCCTTAAGTACTTCACAAACATCTTTATTTAAGCCAGTGTTAACCATTGCATTATCCACTCCCACTCCAATGAGTTTTTTTGGATCAAGTTTTACATTTTCCAACATTTTCTTAATGGCACATACAATAGATGATGCTGTGCCATCTTCAAGCTCGATTAGTCCAAGGTAGGTACATACGATTTTCTGTAATTGTTTGCTAAAATAGCACACAACAACACCAAGCAGCTTCATTACTGATATATCAGTTGACTCGTCAATGATTATGCTGTACCATGCTTCACCAATATCTTGCTGTAAACTCTCAACAAAATGCGTTGCAAGGACATTAACTGCAATGTTTTTGCACTTAGTTCGGTGTAACTTCATATTCTTTGTGGCATTACTATCATGAAACACTTTTTTGCATCCCTCTGATAAGTGGTCAGCTGCTAAAAATGCTGTGTGTTCAGCAATAGACATTGACAGCCAATCTTCAGCTTCACTTGTGGCTAACTGCTGCGAGCTGGCACATTTGAAAGCATCCAGTTTTGTTTGTCTAGCACTTGAAAAGAGCTGTGCTGATTTAATATGTTTCTGTGAATTAGCATGTTTTTTCAAGTCACAAGTTTAGCCAGTAATTCACATTTACAAAGCTTACACAACCTCTTACTGTTATCTCTTTCAACAGACAATAGTCACTCCTTCAGATCTGGCATGGATTCCCAGCTCTTTCTGTATTTCTGGGTGGTTGGCCCTATGTTTGGGTGCGTTCAGCACTGCAGGAACAGTTATTAAAACAACCCGTTTCGCTTAGCAAGGAGGTGCAGGAATTTCCTCGGGCAAGACGTGCTTAACACTGACTTCTGACATGTATCGTACTCGTATCCGAACTTCCTCCCACAGTACCGTACAAGGATCCTTGGTACTGTACGTGATGTCATGTAGAGACCCTGTACAGGACTCTGATGTGTTGTAGCAAATGTTTTGTAATCGAATGTTTAAATTTCTCATGCTTTTAAATTATGTTTGTAGGGGTCTGAAATGTTTACTGGTGGCTTAAGCAGAAAAAAAAAAATAAATAAATAAATAATAATAAATAAATATATATATATATATATATATATATATATATATATATATATATATATATATATATATATATAAATATATATATATACAGGCAACCCCCGTTTAACGAAGGGGTTACGTTCCTAAAAAACACTTCGTTAAGCGAAACTTCGTTAAGCGAACCGATTATAACAAGTTTAACCCCTGATTTGAACTTCCATTGAGAGTAAGCAAAGCGAGAGTGCATCATAGTACAGTAAAAGGTTTAATGAAAGTAAAAATTATGAAGTTAAACATTTAGGTAGTTTAATTTAAGTCATTATAATGTACACTAATGTATGTATGTATGTAACTTTATAATGTTGATGATCTTAACTTTATGAAGGGAAGAAGAGTGAAATGAGAAAGACACTAACCGGCAACCTGTGGAATGTAAACAAAGTGCGCATCATTGTACTGCATACAAAACTTATGTACCACATTTCCACAAGGCTTTCCATTTTATCCATTGTAGAGTCACGAGTTCAGGTGGTTCTTTTAGCTTGCAAGGAAGATACGGTCTCGCCAGCCTCCTTAATAGAGTCTGCTGACTTGAAAATAGAGACAGTATAATATGGAGTCAAGATAGTGGCCAGCAGTGCTATAGTTTTCTGGCCTCTCTCGTGTCTGTTAATTATATCTAGCTTCATTTGGAGAGTAAGAAACTTCCTGGTCTTCTTATGAACACTAGGCCAATTGCAGGGCATTTTGGTGGTAAGTTGAGCTAGGGAAGACAAGCTGCTGCTGATGCTGTTATGTTTTGACTGGGGAGTGAATGTTGCGCGTGTTTTCCACGAGAGGCTTGATCTTGATCTTGATCTTTATTCTATAGGGGTCCCAGGATTTTTCCTGAGGCAGGCCTTAGTACCAGCAGCTCCTGGTGTATTCAAAAGCCTGTCAGCTTGTGTGATATGGTGGGGCTTTCAAATTTGGAAAAAAATTACCTGGATAAAACTTCGTTAAAGCGAATTTGGTGTTCGTTAAACGAGCAGATGGTAGTAAAATGAAACCTTCGTTGTAGCGAAATTTCGTTGTGTGAACCTTCGTTAAATGGGGGTTGCCTGTATATATATATATATATATATATATATATATATATATATATATATATATATATATATAGTGGGCGCAAAAATAAAGTTTACCCTATGCTTTTTTGGGTTATAAAACACGAAAATAGGTTTAAAGTTCGTTATATTGTGTCCTTATTGATACAATTAGTACTTTGTCATGTTCCCTCGAGTTTTGAGCACCTGTTCGATCCGCTTTGGCATAGATATTGCTAAATTTTCTAAGTATGAGACGTCCATTGTCACCCACATCTTCTTCAGAGCCTCCTTCAGGGGGACGATTGATGTTGGGCGCGACTTGGCTAGGTCGTTTTTCATCTTGTTCCAGGCGTTCTCAATGGGGTTTAAGTCAGGGGAGTTACCTGGCCAGTCCAAAACCTTGATGTTTTGCTCATCAAGGAATTGTTTTACTGCTCGGGACTTGTGTGCGGGGCTCCGTCGTGCATGAAAAATTCCGTGCCGTGAATTTCATATGCGGGAGCAGGTGTTCCTTCAAAACATCGATGTAATTGGCTCCCTTCATGGTTACGTTCTTTGGAAGGAAGTAGAGACCTCCCCTGCCCCTCTTCCCACTGAAACAGGCCCATACCATGACGCTATCTGGGTGTTTAACTGTCTTGACCGTGTAGTGGGCGTCATATCTGCTCACGGTGCTGGGCCGCCTTACCAAGCTTGAGCCACCCCTGACGAGCCGAAACGTGCTCTTGTCACTCCACATCACACTTTTCCATTGCTCAGGTGTCCAGTCACGGTATTGCTTGGCAAACTGCAGTCTCTTCTTCCTCATGGTGTCTGTGAGAAGCGGCTTCTTGGCAGCACGGCGGCAGGGCAGGCCGAGGTCTTTTTGCAAGCGGTGTTGCAACGTACGGACAGCGACATCTTGGAGCAGGTCTGGGTGTTTTTTCTTCAATTCTGCTGCTGTAATGGATGGATTTTGCTTCAGCTCTCTCACCAACATCTTGTCAGTCCTCTCTGAAGTTTTCTCTTGCGCCCACATCCCAGTTTGCGAGGTGGTAACGTGCCGGTAGGCAGGGACGCAGCGGACTTTTTAAGCTTGAAGAGGGACACTCTGCTGACATTTAATTCGGCAGCAACGTGCTTCACCGGCATTCCCTGCTCTATTAGGGCAAGGGCCGGGCCTTTTCTTCCATTGTAAGCTTCTTCCGACCCATTGTGATGCTGTGGTAGTGTTTGGTGTGGTTTTGTGTTTGGTGCGTGGGCGGGAAAGTGAGGGCCCGTGGGGCAGTGCATCATAGGTGTGCTCTCCTTCAGCTCTGAGAGCGCACTAACTGACTCAAGTGTCAGAAGTGGTGTGTAAGGTGGCGGAGGGGAAGCACGCGTCATATCACGCTCCTCCCACCACTCACATCGCGGGTAATTCAAATACAAAGTGGCCGGCGAATTATGCGTTAACTTTATTTTCGCGTTACAGGGGTAAACTTTATTTTTGCGCCCACTGTATATCAGGTAGTTTTTTAATTTTTCAAACAACCTTCAGAAAAGCCTTCATTCTTCTTTAATGGGATGGTAAGTTACTAAACAGCAATCATCTTTTGGTCTTATTAGTAAAATATGGTAAACAATTCTCAAAATCCGCTAAAAAATCTGCCAGATTCACTGAAAATCCGCTGTATTTTCCGGTAGGCGCTATAGAATAAATTTTTCTGCCATATGAAGATGAAATCCGCTAGAAATAGCGGATTTTCCACCAATTTGCCAACACTATTTGCAGCTCCTCCACCCAGCTGATTTGACGTCACATAAAATGAGAAATATATGGTATATAATTTTGTTTTTCTGAAGGGGTTCCTTGAGACATGTCATGTATTTTAAGGGTCACACAAGGGTAAAAAGGTTGAGAAACACTGCCTTATTTGTTACCATATTCTCTCTCTCTCTCTCTCGCTGACCAATAGCGTGGCTTCATATTATGTGACGTCAAATCAGCTGGGTGGAGGAGCTGGGAATCGAGGCGAGCACGTGGGACTCTTTCTCAGGGACAGTGTCGATTTTTCTATGTATGTACCAGTCTGGTAATTCCACACAGATGCGGCATCACACACTCACATATTATTCACACTTGTAACCCATTGGCAATAACTATAATATAATTTGGAAGAAAAAATACAAATATTAAGACAAGGTACGCAACTCTAGATATTTGCTAATGTTTTTGGGTCTCAACCTCCCAACAAACTTAGAGACCTAGTGAGAAAGCAGGCTTTTCAGGTGGGAAAAACTAAAATGTGATCAAATTTCACCTATCACTAAATATAGTGGGAGTTTTTGCTGCTGTTGTTATGATGGACGCCATCTTTGGAAAAGAAATTGCAGAAATTGGTTGTCAGAATCTGCAGAAATTGGTAGCCCATACCTCTTTAGGGACACAAATCTAACTCAGCATTATCTAACGTAAGTTAGGTTAGATTTGTGTCCTTAAGGACACTAATCATGGATGATGCCCATTATAGGAACCCACACACATAGTGGCATGTGGTGGTTGTGCAGTCTGTTGTCTAATTTAAATGTTCTTATCTGTGTTTGCTGGCCAACTGTCATTTCTTATTGTAAACAAGAGTTGATTTGAGGTTACACTCGATCTCTGTGTGGCCTGTTTGCCTCTGGAGTGGTGGTTTAAAAGGAGAAGTATGATGGGAAGACAGATGGATAGTGGGGCAAAATCTAAACATGGAGGTGAGACAAGAACAACAATAGATAAGTTATCACAGGAGAGGAAGAAAAATACAAGTGATGTTTGTGGAAGATGCAGTAAGATGGTAAGGAAAATGGATATGGCACTTTTATGTGATATCTGTGAGACTTGGTATCATGTTAAATGAGAAGGGATACCAGATGATGCCTATAAATAAGTTCGTGGTGGAGGAAGAGGCAGGATCATAATTTACATGGCATTGTGTTTCCTGCAAGAAAGGATGTGTAAATTTAAAGATATATATATATATATATATATATATATATATATATATATATATATATATATATATATATATATATATATATATATATATATGTATATATACAAGCAGATTTGACTGAAAACAAGATGTACTAGCTACAGGTAGAATCAAGTGAGATTCAAGAAGCAGTAAAAGTAGATAAGGATGACTTGAAAGATATCTCAAACAGGGTAACGCTATTGGAAGCTAAGGAAATGGATGCAGGTGAACATAGGAAATGGGACAAGGAGAGTTTACAAGACTTAAGTTCACGAATGGAGAGAGTTGAAGTTGGGGAAGCACGGACAGCAGCTGGAGAACAACAGGCATCTCGGGAAAATACGGAAATAATGAACAGGGACACTGTTTTGGAAGAGATAAATGATGAGAAAAGAGGGAAAATAACATAGTGGTGTACATTGTTTCAGAAAATTAATCAAGTAAATGTCAGGAAAGGATTAAGTTTGATAGACAGATTGTGAAGAAAATTGTAAATGCATGCTGGATTCATGAAGATAAAGTGCTGAGAGTGATAAGGCTTGGGAAAAAGGTAGAAGGCCAACACTGCCCAGTGCTTGCTACATTAACTGATCCAGGAGTGAGGAATGAAATATTTAGAAACATCAAAAAACCTAAGTAAGGAAGAAACCTTAAAGAATGTTAGAGTGACATACAATTTGACTAGGAGAGAGAGAGAGAGAGAGAGAGAGAGAGAGAGAGAGAGAGAACTGGATCGGGAACTGTCAAAGAAGGCAAAAAACCTCACGGACACAGGTAAGGGGAAGCATGTGGTCAGAGGTCCACCTTGGAGTAAAAGAGTTGTCAGGGTGGAGGAATAAAGACCACAACAGGAGTAAAATAAATTTCCAGTACATCAAGTTCTTGTGATGTAAATGATGAAAAATGGTAAGTTTATTGTTCTCTTCTCAAATGCGGATGCATTCACCCATGATAAGACTTTGGAATTAAGGTTGTTATTGGATACCACGAATGTTGAACCGAGTATAATTGCATTATCTGAAGTTAAACCGAAACACTTTAGATTCAGAAAGATATCTAGAGGAATATAATATAGAGGAATATGTGACTGAGGAAAGCAATTTATTTGATGCTGCAGGTAGAGGTTTCCTAATGTATGTAAAAGGTGGTATTAAGTATAGTAAGGTGGAGTTGCTGTCACATTTTTGTGAGTATTGCTGTTTGGAAATTACTTCTCATGGAGAGAAATTTATTTTGACTCAAATATACAGGAGTCCAAGCAGCTCGGATGAGAATAACCAATTGTTGTTGGATCTCTTGCACGAGATAAGTAGAACGAAGGCAACTTACGAGTTTATAATGGGTGATTTCAATTTGCCACAAATAAACTGGAATCAATGAGTATGGGCCTAGATTTGTAGAAAATGTGCATGGTTGTTTTCTGACCCAACATGTGAATGAAGTTACCAGAATAAGGGGTAAAAATGTAAGCAGTGTGCTAGATTTATTTTTTAATAATGTTGAGTCAGTTGTGGAAAAGATATCAATTAATCATCTCCTTGGAAAGAGTGATCACGCAATGTTACAAGTGACCTGTAACATGCAGGAGACTTTGGACCAGGAAGGTAAATTGGTTTACTTTTATGAAAAAGGTGATTATGATTTGCTGAGGCAGGAACTGGATATCGACGGGATGAACTATCTATCTAGTGTTACTAATATTGAAGAAATGTGGAATAAATTCCAATCAAAATTAGATGCTGCAACAGACAAGAGTGTGCCCACAAGAATTATAGGAAATTTTGATTACTCTAGGAAGAGAACAAATGAAAACCTACCTATAAACAAGAAACTATGGCCAAAGATAAAGAGAAAACAGAGATTATGTACAAGAATGAAATCCTTGAAGAAAAATCCTAATACAATTGACAGAAATGTGTACTTGGAGACTAAGAGAAGGAGTACAGAAGACTAAATAATGAAATTAGAAAAGAAACAAGAAATGCAATAAAGTTGAAAGAAAAGGAGACTGCAAAAAATGTCAAGGATAATCCAAAAGTGTTCTGGAAATACGTCCAGGCTAAGATTAAGAGTAAGCTAAGAATCCCTGATTTATTTAAGGGCACAACTCAAGATGGTAAAATTGAAAGTGACTTGGAGAAGGTGGAAAGTTTAGAAGAGCAATTATCAAAGGTGTTTGTTATGGAACCAGAAGGTGAGATACCAGACTGTGTGATTAAGGATGTACCAATATTGAATTATTTGGAAAGAAGTCAGGTAAAAGTTTAGAGGATTATAGAAAAGCTAAAGAAGCACAAATCTCCTGGACCTGATGGAATCCACCCTTGGATTATAAAGGAGTGTATGGATAAGCTACTAGTGCCTGTAGAAATAATTTTCCAGTACTCTTGTGAGCATAAGGAATTTCTTCATGATTATAATAATAATAATAATAATAAAACTTTATTGCTCTTACAGAGAATTTGTCTTGTGCTTGCCAAAATATAAAAAAGTGAAATATAAGAGTTTAAGAAGTATTAACACTATCAGTTATATCCATACAATTCTTAATCATACATTACCTAAAACATTAAAATATTAAAACATTAAGACATTGCTGACATTCCTGTATGCTGCTGCCTTTCAGCAGTTAATTTCCATTTATTATCCTAATACTAGATGGAACATATGACTCCCTATATCGAGATGTTCGGCCCTGCACAGATCTCCACCTTTTGCCAGATGGTAACATTTTGTAACACAAGTGCAATGGGTGACTGGGATAATTTATTATGATGTTGTCCCTCTGAATAACCGCTCGTTTATACAGTTCTAACAGTGGTTTTGCATTTTTAACATTTAATTGGCTACATTTCTTTATTATCTTGCTCAATTTACCTTTAGATTCCAGAGTACTATTTCCGTACCAACAACATATAGCAAATGAAAAAACTGATTGTAATATACTACTATAGAATAAATCCATTATTTTACTACTTACATTTATTTTACAAAGTTTTCTAACAAAAAACATTCTTGAATTTGACTTTTTATATATTCTATTTGAGAGGAAAATTTGAATTTATTGTCTATAATCGTTCCTAAGTATTTGTATTCTTCTATTATTTCAACAGTTTCATCATTAATTACCAAAGGTTTATGTTGTACGGGAGTCTTACTAAAATCAATAATTAGCCCCTTGGTTTTGTTAACATTGAGATCTAAAGAATTATCCTTGCACCATGTACTAAAACTGTTAACTTCTTCTCCATACCTAATATCATTATTTGCACAGAGTGAAACAATGGCAGTATCATGTGCATATTTGAATATCTTATTACACTCATTTTGACTTCTACAATAATTTGTTTAAAGAGAAAACAATAGTGGTGACAAAATGCAACCCTGAGGCACACCAGTGTTTGTTACAACTGAATCAGAGGTTTGGTCTTTTAGCTTTACATATTGCACCTTTCCTACCAAAAACTCGTGTATCCATACAATAAGTAGTGGATTCACATTAAGACCTGTAAGTTTTTTTACGAACAGATGAGGCTGTATTGTGTTGAAAGCACTTGAAAAATCAACGAACAACACCTTAGCAAAGTACTTACATGATTTATTATTTACATTTTCCAAAAATTGAAGTATATAATTTATCATTGATAACATAGCATCTTCCTCGCACCTCTCCTTCTTATAGGCAAATTGGTATACATCCGTCCATGATTGGCTTATTGTTCATACTTGGGTATTGATCTGAATACCCAAGTGAGCACACAGCCCAGATAGCACCTATGCATCCCTGGAGAGTTGTCCCTGTGACCAACCAATTGTCCAGGTACTGGCGCAGGGAGATATTGTGTCGGTGAGCCCATGAAGACACTGGAGCCATCACCTTGGTGAAGACCTTGCCTGGTGGTGGTGAGGCCAAAACAAAGAACTTTGAACTGAAAAATCTTGCCTCCCCAACGAACCATAGGTATTTGTGGGGCGTGGGTAGATTGGAACTTGGAAATATGCATCCCTCAGATCCAGAGACATCATCCAATCTCCTATGTTCATAGACTCCAAAACTGATGCCGCCGTCTCCATCCGGAAGGGGCTGACCACTAAAAACTTGTTCAGAGTTGAAAGGTAGAACACAGATCTCCAACCGCCTGTTACCTTGGGAACAAGGAACAGACGGGCATAAAAGCCTTCTAGCTTGGTCCCCACAAGCTCTATAGCCCCTTTGGCCAACATGTCTTGTACTACTAAGTCCAAGGCCACGTGACGATCTGACCCCTCTGCATAACTCACAAACTCTATTGGTCTGGCCGACAAAGGAGGAGCACGCAGAAAGGGAAGGACATACCCATAATGCAGTCTTCACTACCCACTCTCTTGCTCCAACCTCTATCCACTCTCTCCAGTGCTGCTGCAGGCAAGCGCCCACAGGCACGGGAGAGCAAACTACTTCTCTAGCGAGATCTAACCCGGCCATGGGGTCCGCCACTGCGAGAACCCCTGGCTTGAAAGGATCCCACTGTAGCAGAGGGCTTGAGGACCGGAACTGACGAAAAGGAACTACGAAATGCAGCCCTCCTTGTCTGAACTTTTATCTTGCTCCCACAAGACCCAGAGGCTGATCCCCGAAAAGAAGATGCTAACCCCCGCACCACGGAAGAGAGTGCACGTTGCTGAGCAGCTAAATGCTTGTCTTCCTGTACCCTGGCCACCACCGCAGGGTATGGGAGAAGAAAGGAGCTGGCGCTTCTCCCTGTCAGAAAAGGTACAAGGCAACGAATTCACTACCGCCTGCCTCCGTAACATAAGGAGTCTACAATGTAGCTCCTCAGCAGGACGAAGAATGTCCTTATTTGCCTTGGCCAGTGCCAACAAAAATTCTAAAACATCCTGTTCCGTGTTCGAAGCAGCACCAGCCCAAGTAGCCAACACCTGGTCTGTCCAAGAAGCAACGTTAGCCATGGAGCCACACACTTTCTCCATTTGTGTCAACAGGCGGGAGGATACAGAGACCACCGGGTTGCCCACTGGCTGTAACCCCCCCAACTCGTCATTAACCGGAGGAGGAGCCAGAGAGGCCCCCTCTGGTAGATAAAAAGACCTGGCTCGTCCATACCAGTTCCTAGACAACTGAAAATTTGCTGAGCAAGGCTTAAGCTCCTTCAAGGACCTGCATTGGGCTTCCTCACGGACAGCTTGAGCCACAAGTGACCGTGGAAGAGAAAAAGAGGGCTGGGGGGGGCAAAACTGAGCCTTGCACCCTTTCTACCTCCATAAGGTGGGACAAGGAAGGAGCCTCAGGAGCAAGAAGATGAAGATAGTCTCTCACCTGGCCTATGAGGTGTAGAAATGGGGAAACACCTGTTTGATTAGGAGCCACATCCTCTTCATCCTCATAAGACTGGTCTGTGGAAAGAGGATGGGAGCCAAAAGACATTGGCCCATCCCACTGCCACCAGGCACAGCCGTTGGTTGGCCAGTCTCAACAGAAACCTCCTGAAAAAATGGAAAACTGGACAGCACAGACTTACCAGGGTCCATATGATTTACACCACTGCTAGGAAGGGGATGGCTGCCTGGCATGGGAGCTGAGGGGCACACACCAACCCCTACACAAGGCACATGAGTCTGGTTGCCCAGCATGGAAGCCTTGTGGCTGGCACCAACACACACTCTGGGAAGGGAGAAGTCCATCAGCCATAATAGTACCAAGCTCCACCCCCAAAGTACATGGAATGGTCTCACGTCTAATCCACGTGATGGGATGATAGTCTGGCCGCTAGGCATGGGAGCCGTATGGCAGACGCCAACCTCAACATCCTGAAAAGGAGTCTGGCCAACAGGCATGACAGCTGTATGGCAGACACCAACCTCCATTTCCTGGATAGTGGGGTGGCTGCTGGGCATGGTAGACTGATGGCTGTTGCCAACCCCACCTCCATAAACACTGCCAGAGGTACCAGACCAGGGGCAACGGGCATTTCCTTACCTGAACCGACCACGGGAGGGGATAAGAGGCTGGCCGCCAGGCATGGGAGCCGTATGGCAGACGCCACCATCAATATCCCGGATAGGAGTCTGGCTGCCAGGCATGGGAGCTGTATGGCAATTACCGACCTCCGTATCCTGGGTAGTGGGGCGGCCGCTGGGCATGGTAGACCAATGGCTGTTGCCAACCCCACCCCCGTAAACAGTGTGAAAAGTACCCAGGGCACCATGCACTGCCTTACCTGTGCCAGGAACCGCGGCATGGCAACCACCTGTTGTGTTTGCATCTGTGGCGGACTCTGGTACCATCTCAACCTTGTGACCGGCGAGACCAGCTGGCCCCGCTTGCCCTGGCCTCTGCATAGCCCTACTCGTACCCGGCTGGGAATCGTATACCTGCAAAGCCGGAGAGTGGAAACCAGAGAATGGAGAATTCTGTGAAGAGAAGAGAAAGAGGGAAAGCTGACCTGACGTCTCCTCCATCTTACACATGTGTTTATGCAGCTGCTGAGATGAAGGGGAAGACTTACTCTTACCAGAAGACGAAGCCTTCCTCCTCTCAGTACAATCTTTAATACTATCCAAAAGACGTAGAAACTGGTTGTGTGACAAGGCCTTGCAGCAATCACAATGGGAAGCAAGGCTACAAAACACCTCCCTACATGACAGACACTCCCCATGAGGGTCCACCGTAAGAGACGGGAGGGAACGAGAACACTTCACACACTTACGTGGCATAATAACACACTTACAACTCCTGGTAGAAGAAAAACAAACCAAGGAACGATGAAAAGGCAAAACCAACCGCTGCTGAAAAGAAAAATCAACAACGAGCCGGTGAATGAGATGAGCTGAAGAATACATGTAAGCCTGATGGCTGATACCTGGGAGTAGAAAATGGGCGGGGTGTCTTTGCAAAGAAAACGAGTAAGGGCACCTCAAGTATTTCTTTTGTTTCTTTCCATGAGCTGTTAGACATGATGTAAGTTTGCTGTGGGAATGGAAGTTTAAGCACTAATTAATAATTATGGGTAGTAGTATGTGTAATAACAAATGCCGAATATTTGCTCAGTGTTTGGATGCAATAACACAAAAAGAAAAACAGCAGGTTTAGGCATGACATGAGCGGATACCGTATGTGAATTTTTCTTACTGTATATCGAATCGAGGGTAGTAATTCCCAAATACTGTAACTGAATTTATCAGATAAAGAAGTACTGTATAATGAGGACTTACTGTATTGTGACTTCATGAAAGCTTTTGACAGAGTTGCACATAAAAGGCTTTTAAGTAAAATAAGTAGTCACAGTATTGGAAAGAAATTTCAAGAATGGATTGCAGCTTTTCTAACACAAAGACATTCAAAGAGTCAAAGAGTGGTAGTGAAGGGAGAAAAATCAAGATGGAAGGCAGTGATAAGTGGAGTGCCACAGGGGTTTGTTCTTGGGTTTCTGCTGTTTGTTCTTTTTATAAATGATCTCCCAGATATTATAACAAATGACAGTGAAATTTACTTGTATGCAGATGATACCAAAATATTCAAACCTATCAATGAGCAAAGGGACTCATAAGTTGCAGCAAGATATAGAAGATGTGCATTCTTGAAGCAAAAAGTGGTTACTAAACATTCACCCTGATAAATGTAAATACATGAGGATTGGGAGAACATCTGTTGAAGATCAAGGTTATCAAATGGGGAAAAAAAAAATTAAGGTGGACTCTGAGAAAAATGTTTGTGCTATTATCATTGGTGAATTAATTAAGTTGTGCTGACCATCTGGCAGAAAAAGTAAATAATGCAAATAGATAAGTGGGGCTAATATGCATATAATATAGAATGTGCAAAATCGGTCTAGAATTCTCACCTCCTGAAAGATATTGAGATGGTTGAGATTGTGCAACGTAGAGCTACAAGGATGGTTCCAGATTCTTACCGGAAAATATGATGAGATATATTGCAAGGGATTACTGAAATGTAATGAAGTTAGAACAAGTAGAGGAAATTCACGAAACTTTTCAAGCCAAGATCCAGATTAAATGTAAGGAAATATGCCTTTCTGTATAGGGTAGTAAATTCTTGGAACCTTTTGCCTGAGTGGATAGTTTCAGCAATTTCTGTAAAGAAATTTGTGGCAAAAGTAGATAAATTCTGGGCAAATAAAAATTTATAATGATTATAAAGCACACGAGATCCACCACACACTACCAAAATACAGAAATGAAGATCTGGAGCCACAGGTGTAAGCCTCTTCCAGGAAGTCAACTGTAAGAAACTGTAAGAAATAACAACAGAAGCAATATCTCATATTTATTTTTTTGACCAGACTTTAGTTTTTCCCAATCAAAAATCCCACTTTCCAGCCAGATCATTATGTTTGTTGGGGTTCAGGAGCTGAAAACATCAGTAAACAGAGCTAAATGCATCATCTTTATATTTACCAAAAAGAATGTAACAACATTATCCATTGTAAAGTCACTAACATACACCATTTGTCTCAAAGATGTTCAGTTTCTAATGTAAAATATTGTGAACCTTTACGAAACTTATACAGGCTGTGCAGAGTGCCATGTACTGGTGGAATGGTGCCAGAAATGATGAAATGAAATTATTAATAACAATCATTTATTTTTTCAGGCAGAGTGTCAGGTGGGAGAGTATCTGGTGGATGAGACAGGGCGCAAGATGAAGCTGAACTATGCTCACGGCACCACTACACTCGGCTTCAAGTTCAAAGGAGGAGCAGTGCTGGCCGTGGACTCTCGTGCTACCTCTGGGCAGTACATTGGTGAGGCTCATTTATTGGTGACAGGAAATTTATCCTCCAGTGTCTATGTGAATGGCTGCTTGATATGATTTGCCACATTGGTGTCTTGCATGCTGATGACAGCAACAAAGCCATCAGACAGAATATTAACATCTTATCTGTGCACTTGCAGGCTCAGGTAATGTAAGAAAGATCATTGAGATCAGTCCGTACCTTCTGGGCACCATGGCAGGAGGGGCGGCCGACTGCACATACTGGAACAGAGTCTTGGCCAAGCAGTGCCGTATTTATGAGCTGAGGTAAGGTGGCTGCACCACACACTGGTCTGCTAGTGATGCTTAGGACATGGAGTGATGTGTGAGAAAGCTGCTGGATAATTAATTTCATGGTATTTTGTGATATATATTTGTATTTTCAGGAACCGTGAGAGAATTTCTGTGGCTGCAGCATCCAAACTGCTGGCCAACATGGTGTACCAGTACAAGGGTTATGGTCTGTCCATGGGTGTCATGGTGGCTGGCTGGGACAAAAAGGTACACCTCATACTGCCATGTCTCAAAAGAACATTTCTTTGGTCTTTAAGTATAGACTGTGTGAATTTTATTAATACAGACTGTCCTCACTTAATGACAGGGTTTATTCTTTCTGAATGTTCCACAAATTAACTACTCTCAAGCCTTGTTTTCTGGACTAAATGCTGCAGGCACCAGTGCAGATAATGAAAAAGCCAGATAACGTAAATGGGTCCTTTGTTTGCCAAACATGGTCATTTGTCTCCATAGACTTTTTGATCTTCCTGATCAACTAGACCAAAATAAGCTTGATCTAAGCATTTAAATTAACCTGACAGTAGTAGCCATTCACACGTGTGGGGGGGGAAATGTGAAGTACAGTGAGCATACTACCACAACATGCAGCTATGTCATGTGATGCTGGCTGTGTCTGCATCGCTGGCTTCACCCTGCATAGTAGCACTGAAAAATATGAAATATGTTAAATACGGATTTGCCACAGCCACCCATCCCTCCCTCCTGAAATTTTCTGTCAATCTTCTGTGCCAGCTTCCTAGCTATTTCTGGGATTTCAATGCCATGGACATTGATCCCCACCGATCACTGCTGTACATACCACTTCATAACTGCTGTATCTAATGCAGTATCACTGCCACTCCTTACATTTTTCCTCGTTGCACCTTTACTACTTTTACTTGATGATGCATCAAGTATTTGACAGAATATTCTACCAGCTTATCTTTTGATTTACTGATGTCCAACACAGTTTGCTTGGTTACATCATACTCCTCACAAATATTCATAACTCTAGTTCCTTTCTCTAATTTTCTTATTGATTCCAGCTTTTAAGTCACAGTTAGGGCCACTCAATTATGCCTAACACCCTTGGGAGATGTAATTTAGAGTTCTAAGGCATTGAAAAATGCACAAATTTGTTCATTTTGTTGGTTGTCCAGAATCAAGTTATTAAATTATTATCTGGACACTGTCCGAATAAACCAAAATGTTGATAAACGAGGGTCGAGTCTACTTAGTGCTGGAGGCTTAAAAACACAAGCAGTAATTTATCTAATTTCTGATATAAAAATTCTCTCTCTCTCTCTCTTAAACTAAAAGTGAAAAACTTGTGTACCTACATTCTTCAGTAATCCAGCATCCACCAGTGTGGGCATTTGCACACACACACACACACACACACACACACACACACACACACACACACACACACACACACACGGGACACCGTCGATGGCGGATGTGGTCGCTGAGCTCCAGAGCAATCATCTCTAATTCTACAGTTACCATTGCCTAAGAGTAACCAAGGTGGGAAAGGAGCTTGTAATGTTTGTCCCGTCTCCATATAGTCATGTTAACTGTTGATTAGCAAAATAATGTCCAGGGAAGGTGAATATAAACTGTAGCCTGCGTTTGAGCCATCAGCTGGTTTGTTTACATCTGCGCAACATGGCGGCCGTGAACTCGAAAGATGAATCAGACTTCACAGGATTTCAAGGAATAATGGAGAAGAGCGTTTATGTGAAGAAAATTCTGGAGTTGGAAGGTAAAATTGAAAAACTGTTTGAAAAGTATGGGGCCTGGAAACGAGTTATGACAATGTAATGAAAGAGTGTGCCGATATGAAGAAAGAAAATGAAGTACTGAAAGAGGAAGTTAAGCTAATTAAAGTGAATTGCGAAAATGTGGAGAATCTCTAGGAAAAGTGATGGAGAAGCAGGCTGAATGGAAAAAAGTCAGGAAGTGGAAAGAAAGGAGGTAAATTACAAAGTTGCAAGTCTGGAAAAGGAAATCAAAGAGTCTGGGAGAAAACTTTGGGCCTTGCTGAAATTATAGATCAACAGATCATAGAAGAGAAGATTGCTGAGAAAGTGGTGAAGGTTATTAAGTCAAATGAGACATTGGTGAGGAAACTGTAGACAAAAGAGATGTGTGGTGATATTTGGTGTGGAGGAGGATAAGACACCGAGTAAAATGGAGAGAGAGAAAACATAAAAAGGTGATAAATAATATCATTAATGTGGTGCAGGAGGAGGAAAAGACCTAGTACAAGAAATAGAGGACTTCCATAGAATTGGAAAGTTCACAGGAGAAGGTATGAGGCCAATAAGAATCAAACTTAAGTCACAAAAGGATGTAGATGAATTGGTGGAGAAGTCATGGAGGCTAGCCCAGCAGGAAACAACAAGGAAGATTTGGTTGAGAAGAGATCTCGGTGAAAAGGAAAGAGAAATGTTAAATGAGTTGAGAAAGGAGGCTTTGAAAAAATGAAGAGAGGACAGAAGAGGAGAAGAAAGAGTTTTCTGGAGAATCTTGGATATGAGACTGAGGAAGTGGTTCATAACCCAGAAAAGTACAGCAAGAAAGGACTAAAGAAACTTACATATGAGCGGAATGTAATGTATTCCAACATAAATGGAGTGATATCGGGATTTTAGAACTCAACGATTACTTGAGGGACAAGAACCCAGATATTGTGGGTCTTACTGAAACAAAACTGAGAGAGGAGAAGACCTGATGATGGTTGGAGAAGGAAATATAATGTTTGGAAAAGAAATAGAGTAGGTAAGATGGGAGGAGGAGTGATGTTGCTGGTTAAAAAGATATAAAGGTGGATCAAGTGAAAGAAGGTATGGGAAAGGCAGAAGTGCTAAAGATCAGAGCAGAAACTAATGAAGGAAAAAGAGGCACTACATAGTGGTGTACGTACCACCTAAGACAAATGCATGGTCAGTACAGGAATATGAAGAAATGATAAGTGATACAGGAACATGTCTGGAAGAAATGTTGGGTGGCTGTGAACGAACTATAATGATGGGAGATTTTAATTGTAAAGAGGTGTGTTGGGAGGACTGGTCAATGGAAGGATCAGAGACAACATGGGGAAATACACTATTGACACTGGCAATGGAAAATGTGTTAACTCAGTGGGTCAAAGAAGATACTAGGTTTGGAGGAGAGGGAGCATCGTCAAGACTGGACTTGGTCTTTAGTACAGAGCCAATGGTCATTGAGGAGATGAGGGTGGAGTGCCCTTTAGCAAAGAGTGATCATGCAGTTTTGGAGTTCAAGGTGATAGATGAAGAGAAATCTAGAAGAAATGAAGAATATAAAGTGGGAAGATGGAATTATGCCAAGACAGATTTTGGAAACCTAAAGAAATTCTTTCAAGAGACAAATTGGATGAAATTCAAGAGTGCTAAGGAGCAAATGAAAAGTGGAAGGAATTTATAAAAATATACAAAGAAGGTGAGAAAAATTTGTACCAATAAGACAACATAGAGAAGTTGGAAAGCAGGACTGGTTTAACGATAGATGTGAAAAGGCTAGAACAAGAAAAGAGGATGCATGGAAGAGGTGGAGAAGGAAAAGACGGATTAAGCAGTGGGAAAGTTACAAAAGAGCAAGAAATGAATATGTGTTGATTAGAAGAGAAGAAAGAAAGAAACAAGAAAAGGATATAATTGATAAATGTAAAGACCAACCAAGGCTTTTTACAGACATGTGAACAACAACATCAAAAATAGAGAAAGTATTGAAAGTTTAGAAGTAAATGGAGTATGCAGTGAGGATCCCAGGAAATGGCAGAGGCTATGAATGGATGCTTTCGGAAGGTATTCACAAAGGAGACTGCTTTTGACAAACCACTGGTAATGGAACAGAAAGGGATTATGAAGGAGTTTCAAGTAACTGTGGAGGAGATCAAGAATATGATGGGGAGTTTAGAAGTGAGAAAAGCTGTGGGACCTGATGGGGTATCAGGATGGATTTTAAGAGAATGCAGGAGCAACTGGCAGAAAAAGTTTGTGAAGTAATTGATGCCTCATTAAGGGAAGGTGTAGTGCCCCAAGACTGGAAAAGAGCTAACATTGTCCCAATCTATAAATCAGGTAACAAGAGAGACCCATTGAACTATAGACCAGTGTCACTTACAAGTGTGGTAGCTAAGATGTGTGAGAGGGTGGTGAAGAATAGATGGACAGACTTCTTGGAGAAAAATGACATACTTTGTGAGTGTCAATTTGGTTTTAGAAAAGGGCGTTCATGCACGACAAACCTGATATGTTACTATTCGAGGGTGATAGATGTAATACAGGAAAGAGATGGTTGGGCTGATGGAATATATCTGGATTTAAAAAAGGCCTTTGATAAGGTACCACACCGGAGACTGATCTGGAAACTTGAAATGGTAGGAGGAGTGCATGGCAGTTTACTAAAATGGATGGAAGACTTTTGGTAGGAAGAGAAATGAGAACAATAATTAAGGACAGACCATCAGAATGGGGCTTGGTGGAGAGTGGAGTTCCACAGGGATCAGTGTTGGCACCAGTAATGTTCGCGGTCTACATAAATGACATGGTGGATGGGGTGTCCAGTTATGTGAGCCTATTTGCAGACGATGCAAAATTGTTAAGAAAAGTGAGATGTGACAAAGATTGCGAACTACTCCAGGAAGACTTGGACAGAATATGGAAATGGAGCTGTACATGGCAAATGGAGTTCAACACGACAAAATGCAAGAAAATAGAGTTTGGCAAGAGTGAAAGAAGAATCAGGAGTATGTACAAGATAGGAAATGAAGACATAAAACCAGTCATGAAGAAAAAGACCTTGGGGTGACAATTACCAATGACCTATCGCCAGAGAGACATATAAACAAAATAATTGGAGAAGTATTGAACTTATTGAGGAACATAAGAGTGGCGTTCGTATATTTAGATGAAGAAATGATGAAGAAAATAATTACTGCAATGATAAGACCGAGGCTTGAATATGCAACAATACAGTGGGCTCGAACTTAAAGAAACACATAAGGAAACTAGAGAAAGTACAGAGGGCTGCAACAAAATGGTGCCTGACTTAAGAGATTTGACTTATGAAGACAGACTGAAAAGAATGCAACTTCCGACCCTGGAAAACAGAAGAGAAAGGGAGACCTGATAGCAATATACAGAGTGATGATTGGCATGGAAAAATGGATAGGGAAGATCTGTGTATGTGGAATGAAAGAATGTCGAGAGGGCATGGGAAAAAACTAAAATGGCCACTTATAGGAGAGATGTGAAAAATATAGCTTCCCTCATAGAAGGGTGGAAGCATGGAATAGTTTAGACGTGGAAGTGGTCAACGCAAGGAATATTCATGATTTTAAGAAAAAGCTGGACATTAATAGATATGGAGACGGGACAACACGAGCATAGCTCTTTTCCGTATGTTACAATTAGGTAAATACAATTAGGTAAATACACACACACACACACACACACACACACACACACACACAGTGGTTAGAGCACACCACAGGACACACAGAGGAAGGACGCGATACCGTCGCTCCCGACCTTCAGCTGATCTTCACTACCTTTGTTTGGGTTTACAGTGGCCTGGGCGATAAGTGTGGACTCATTTTTCCTTTCATGAATACAGTGTTAAATAATAATGAGTGAGAAAGATATTCCATCTAAATGCAGGTATGTGACAAGGGAAAGAATGAAAGCTGATGATGACAATGTTGGTGAGGGAGGAGGAGAATTTGAAGGCTTTGATACGGCGCAAACTTCACTATTTGATAGAGTCTTAACTATCGAACGTAAATTAGATAAATTGATAAAGGAGAGTATGGGAATGAAAGAGAATGAAGAACAGGATAAAGAGCTCCAGAAATTGAAAGAAAGGATAAAAGAGTGGAAGAAAACGAAACTAGGCTAAGAACCGAAAATGAAGAATTAAAAGTCCAAATAGCGAACTATAAGAAATTGATGGAAGAAGGACTCGGTAAAGCCGAGAAAGAAAAGAAAAGCTAAAAGATCTAGTTAACAAAGAAGAAGAAAGAGTACAAGACGTGATTAAAAAAAGTACAAGCATGGAGAATCCAAGATAAGAAAGACAAGGAATCATTTCAAGAAGTATTTCAAGAACAGTTAAAAGAAAGAGATGAAAATATGACAAGCAAAATGATAGGAGTCCTCAAGAAAAAGAAAATTTAGTAAGAGAAATTGCGGAAAAAAGAAGAGTGTAATTATTTTTGGACTGAAAGAAAAAATGTTAAATATAGACCAAGAAGGAAAAAGACGAAATGAAATCAGTAAAGACCTACTAAAACATCTGAATGACGAGGATAGACAGAACTTAGAAGAGGAAGTAGAAGAAATCCATAGAATGGGACCATATCAAGAAGGAACAGTGAGACCAATTAAGATATTACTAAAATCACAAGCAGCAGCAGAAGAAGTACTATATAGAAAAACGAAACTCAGAGAAACAGAAGGTTGCAAAGATATATATATAAAGAAAAATAGAAACGAGGAGGAAAGGAAGAGACACAATGAACTGGTGGCAGAAGCAAGAGAAAAAATAATGAAAGGTCAGAGGAGGAGAAGAAGGCATTTTTGGAGAATTATAGGAGACAGGATAAGGAAATGGTATATAAAGAGAAAGAAGAGAAAAGAATGGAGCAAGTTTAACTAAAAATGATAAGAACAAGAGATTAAAAATGATGTATACAAACATAGATGGGATTTTATCTAGTAAATTAGAATTAAGAGATTACATAAAGAAAGAAGAACCAGATATTGTATGCCTGGTGGAAACAAAGTTAAATGAGGCAATAAAAATAGACATAGATAAAAGGTATAATATATGGAGGAGAGAGAGAGTGGGTAAAGGAGGAGGAGGAGTCATGATGATGTTAAGGAAGGAGATAGTGGTAAATCAAGTGGAGTTTGGGAAGGAAAATCAGAAATACTGTATGTTAAGATGCATATTAACAAAAGGAGTTAACAATCATTGGAACATATGTGCCACCAAAACAAACTCATGGACTAACCAAGAATATAGAGACATGATAGATGACACAATAAGGAGTCTTACAAGAATCATTAAGGAAAGGAGAAAAGTGATATTGATAGGAGATTTCAACTGTAAGGAGGTAGACTGGGAAAATTATGAAAGTGGTATGGGGAAGATGCCTGGGAGATAGATTCCTGAACCTAATGATAGATAATTTGATGGTCCAAAGAGTAAAGGAAAACACAAGATTCAGAGGAAACGATGAGCCGGCAAGATTAGACCTAGTTTTACAAGGGATATACCAATTAACGATGATATAAGATACAAGTGCCCATTGGGAAAGAGTGACCATGTAATATTAGAGATGGATATAGAAGAAGGAAAGGAAGATAGAGATGAATCATACAAAGGAGACCGATTAAATTACAGAAAGGCTGATATTGAGAATCTCAAGAACTATTTTAAAACGTAAACTGGGAGGAGATGGAAAACTCATTAACGGTTCAAGAGAAATATAACTTATTTTTGGAAATATACAAAACTGGGGTCAGGAATATGTTCCAAAATATAGACCTAAAGAAGAAGGAAAGAAAGATTGGTTTAATGCAAGATGTGCTAGGGCAAAGGAGAAACGAGATGGAGCATGGAAAAGGTGGAGAAGAAACAGAAATCCAGAAAATAAGGAAAACTTCAAAACAGCAAGAAATGAATATGCTAAGGTGAGAAAGGAAGAAGAAAAGAACTATGAAAAGGACATTGTCGAAAAATGTAAGGAACAACCAAAATTGTTCTACAGATTCATAAATGGAAAAATAAGACAAAAAGAAACAATAGAAAGGTTAAAAGGAGAAAACGGAATGGTGGAAGACCCAAAAGTATGGCAGAACTGTTAAATAGTAAATTTCATGAGGTCTTTACTAAGGAATCCAAATTTGAAAGACCACAGGGTAATAGAGACTGTCTATATGAAAGAGATTAAAGTAACCAAGCTTGAAATAAAAAGTTGATGACGGAATTGGATGAGGAAAAGGCAATGGGACCGGATGAAGTCTCAGGCAGAATACTGAAAGAATGTAGGGAAGAACTAGCAAGTCCAATATACAACATCATAAAATGCTCAATAGAAAATGGAACAGTGCCAGTGGAGTGGAAAAGAGCTGAGGTGGTTCCCATATATAAGAGCGGAAGGAAGGAAGAACCTTTAAATTACAGGCCGGTATCACTAACTAGTGTAATATGCAAGATGTGTGAAAAAGTAATAAAGAAGCAATGGATCGAGTTTCTTGAAGACAACAAAATATTATCAAATAGCCAATTTGGTTTTA
>NC_059291.1:24356692-24389192 GCF_017591435.1 Portunus trituberculatus
TAATGAGTGATAAAGAGATTCCATCCAAATGCAGACATGAGAATAGAGAAAGGGCTGATGATGACTATGTTGGTGAGGGAGTACGCGTGTTTGAAGGGTTCGATACGACGACTACTTCACTACTTTAGAGTGTTTAATATTGAATGTAAGCTAGATAAACTGATAAAGAAGATGGAAATGAAAGAGAATGAAGAACAGGAAAAGGAGTTTATAAGACTGAGAGAAAGGATAAGAAAAGTGGAAGAAAACGAAGCTAGGCTAAGAGTGGAAAACGAAGAACTAAAAAAGGAAGTAGCTAACTACAAAAAGCAGATGGAAGAAGGACTCGGTAAAGCCGAGAAAGAAAAAGAAAAGCTGAAAGATCTAGTAAACAAGGAAGAGGAAAGAGTACAGAACGTGATTAAAAGAGAAGTACAAGCATGGAGAGTCCAAGATAAGAAAGATAAGGCTGATTTTCAGGAGGTGATTCAAGAACAACTTAAAGAAAAAGAAGAAAATATGACAAACAAAATGATAGGAGTCCTCAAGACAAAAGAAAATCTAGTTAGAGAAATTGCAGAAAAAAAGAAGAGTGTAGTCGTATTTGGAATAAAAGAAAATATAAAATATAGACCAAAAGAGAAAAGAAGAAATGAAATCAGTCAAAGACCTACTGAAGAATCTAAACGACGAAGATAGGCAGAACTTGGAAGAGGAAGTAGAAGAAATAAACAGAATGGGACCATATCAAGAAGGAAAACGAGACCAATTAAAATATTACTAAAATCACAAGCAGCAACAGAAGAAATATTATATAGAACAACAAAACTTAGAGAAACAGAAGGCTGCAAGGATATCTATATAAAGAAAAATAGAAATGAGGAAGAAAGGAAGAGATACAATGAACTGGCAGCAGCAGTAAGAAAAAAAATAATGAAAGGTCAGAAGAGGAAAAAGGCATTTTTGGAGAATTCTAGGAGACAGGATAAGGAAATGGTATATAAACGAGAAGGAAGAGAAAAAGTGGAACAAGTTTAACTAAAATGATAAAGGCAAGAGACTAAAAATGATGTATACGAACATAGACGGGTTTTATCAAGTAAATTAGAATTAAGAGATTACATAAAGAAAGAAAATCCAGATATTGTATGCCTGGCTGAAACAAAACTAAATGAGGAAATCAAAATAGTCTTGGATAATAGGTATAATGTATGGAGAAGAGACAGAGTGGGTAAAGGAGGAGGAGGAGTCATGATAATGTTAAGGAAGGAGATAGTGATAAACCAAGTGGAATGTGGGGAAGGAAAAGCAGAAGTATTGTATGTTAAGATGCATATTAATAAAAAAAGAGTTAACAATCATTGTAACATATGTGCCACCAAAAACAAATTCATGTACCAATCAAGAATATAGAGACATGATAGATGACACAATAAGGAGTCTAACAAGAATCGTTAAAGAAAGGAAAAAAGTGATATTAGTAGGAGATTTCAACTGTAAAGAAGTGGACTGGGAAAATTATGAAAGTGGTATGGGGGAAGAAGCCTGGGGAGAAAGATTCCTAAACCTAATGATAGACAATATGATGGACCAGAGTAAAGGAATGCACAAGATTCAGAGGAAACGACGAGCCGGCGAGATTGGACCTAATTTTTACAAGGGTATACAAATGAATGATGATATAAGATATAAGTGCCCATTGGGAAAGAGTGACCATGTAATATTAGAAATAGATATAGAAGAGGAAAGGAAGATAGAGACGATTCATACAAAGGAGACCGATTAAATTACAGAAAGGCTGATATTGAGAATCTCAAGAACTATTTTAAAATGTAAACTGGGAGGAGATGGAAAACTCAGAGACAATGCAAGAGAAGTATAACTTATTTTGGAAATATACAAAACAGGAGTCAGGAATATGTCCCAAAATATAGACCTAAAGAAGAAGGAAAGAAAGATTGGTTTAATGCAAGGTGTGCTAGGGCAAAGGAGAAAAGAGATGGAGCATGGAAAAGGTGGAGGAGAAATAGAAATCCAACAAATAAGGAAAACTTCAAGGCAGCGAGAAATGAATATGTTAAGGTGAGGAAGGAAGAGGAAAAGAACTTTGAAAAGGACATTGTCGAAAAATGTAAGGAGCAACCAAAATTGTTCTATAGATTCATAAATGGAAAAATTAGACAAAAGAAACAATAGAAAGGTTAAAAGGAGAGAACAGGATGGTGGAAGACCCAAAAAGTATGGCAGAACTATTAAATAATAAATTCCAGGAGGTCTTTACTAAGGAATCTAAATTTGAAAGGCCACAGGGTAATAGAGAGACAGTCTATATGAAAGAGATTAAAGTAACCAAGCTTGAAATAAAAGAGTTAATGAAGGAACTGGATGAAGACAAGGCAATGGGACCAGATGAAGTCTCAGGCAGAATACTGAAAGAATGTAGGGAAGAACTAGCAAGTCCTATATACAACATCATAAAATGCTCAATAGAAAATGGAACAGTACCAGTAGAATGGAAAAGAGCTGAGGTGGTTCCCATATATAAGAGTGGAAGGAAGGAAGAACCTTTAAATTACAGACCGGTATCACTAACTAGTGTAATATGCAAGATGTGTGAAAGAATAATAAAGAAACAATGGATCGAGTTCCTTGAAGACAACAAATTAATATCAAATAGCCAATTTGGTTTTAGAAAAGACGGTCTTGTGTAACTAATTTATTGAGTTTCTATTCTAGAATAGTTGATAGAGTACAAGAGAGAGAGGATGGGTTGACTGTATTTATTTGGATTTAAAAAAGGCGTTTGACAAAGTGCCACATGCAAGATTACTGTGGAAGTTAGAGGAGAAGGGTGGCTTAAAAGGAAGCACATTGAGATGGATAGAAAATTATTTGAGGGGGAGAGAAATAAGGACGGTAGTTAAAGATATGAAGTCCAAGTGGAGAGCAGTAGAAAGCGGAGTGCCACAGGGGTCAGTATTGGCACCAATACTTTTCCTCATTTATATTAACGACATGCCAGAAGGAGTGAACAGCTACATAAATCTGTTTGCAGATGATACGAAACTGTGCAGAGTTATAAAGCAAAAAGAGGATTGTGAAATACTGCAAGAAGACCTAAATAAGATATGGGAATGGAGCAAAAGTGGAAATGGAATTCAATGTGAACAAAAGCCATGTCATGGAAATGGGAAAGAGTGAAAGACGACCCGTGGGAATCTATAAGATGGGAGATGGAGTAGAACTGGAGAAAGTAAAAAAGGAAAAGGACTTAGGACTGACGATGGAAAAAAACAATCAACCAGTAAGCCATATTGATAGAATTTTTAGAGAAACATATAATTTGTTAAGGAATATTGGAGTAGCATTTCACCACATGGACAAAGAAATGATGAAGAAATTGATAAGTACTTTAATCCCTTCGCGCCGGATATTAAAAAAGCCCGCCTGTATGATATACATGGTGGTAGTGGCCGCGCAGGAAACTCATGCAAGCTTGTCATACTTGTCGTCTTTGTGTATTATGCTGCTATTTTTTAGTCACTATATCGCCTTCGAAGAGGAAAGTGGACGCTTCTCTCTTCGGAGAAAGAGAGAGAGAGAGAGTGACATTTGCTAATATTTTAGACACAAGCGAACGCATGTAGCTTATCTTTCGAGAGGAAGAGGGGAAGGGAGGGAAGGGAGAGGGAAATGAAGGGAGGAGAGAGAGAGAGAGAGAGATGGGAACAGTCTATGCCATTGGGTAATTTTAGACACAAGGCAGGATGCATGTAGCTTATCTTTAGTGATTGGTGGAGACAAGGATGGTGGGAGGAGCCCTAGGATTTCAAGGACAGCATACGGTGTGTGTAGTTGATGTCCAACACGCTATACGGGACAACTGAACTGAAGAAAGCTCAGAAAAGAAATATGACGTCTACGTAGGCATCACCGTATATGCTACTGAGGCTTCATGACGCCTACATAGGCGTCACCGTATTGAAGGGGTTAATAAGACCCAGATTGGAATATGCAGGAGTAGTGTGGACCCCTTATAAAAAGAAACACATAAGGAAATTGGAGAGACTACAAAAAATGGCTACAAGAATGGTTCCAGAATTTGAAGGGATGACATATGAGGAGAGACTAAAGGCTATGGATCTACCAACCCTGGAACAAAGAAGGGAGAGAGGAGACCTGATACAAGTTTTTAAATTGATCAACGGAATGGACCAAGTGGATAATGAGAAACTGATCCTAAGAGAAGAATATGACATTCGAAGCACAAGATCGCATAGTAAAAAGCTGAGAAAAGGAAGATGTCTGAGAGATGTTAAAAAATATAGTTTTCCGCAAAGATGTATTGAGACGTGGAACAGTTTAAATGAAGAAGTAGTGTCTGCAACGAGTGTGCATACTTTTAAAGTAAGATTGGATTAGTGTAGATATGGAGACGGGGCCACACGAGCATAAAGCCCAGGCCCTGTAAAACTACAACTAGGTAAATACAACTAGGTAAATACACACACACACACACACACTCAGTGGTTAGAGCGCTGGCTTCACAAGCCAGAGGACCGGGGTTCGATTCCCCTGCCGGGTGGAGATATTTGGGTGTGTCTCCTTTCACGTGTAGCCCCTGTTCACCTAGCAGTGAGTAGGTACAGGATGTAAATCGAGGAGTTGTGACCTTGTTGTCTCGGTGTGTGGTGTGTGCCTGGTCTCAGGCCTATCCGAAGATCGGAAATAATGAGCTCTGAGCTCGTTCCGTAGGGTAACGTCTGGCTGCCTCGTCTGAGACTGCAGCAGATCAAACAGTGAATCACACACACACACACACACACACACACACACACACACACACACACACATCATTTACGTGATTGGTGGGGACAGGGATGGTAGGATGAGCAATAGAACCTCAAGAACAATTGAGTCCACAGCTAAACCTGAAGCAGAAAATGGGATCACTCAGCAGCAACTAAAGCAATGTGAATATAATGCCTACGTATACTTCATTGTATTGAAGATGTTAAAGTTGTCATATTTCCGAATGGTTGTTAAATAGGATACTATAGTTGTTAAGTGAGAAGTCTGTATTTCATGTAGTGTTCTATGGTTTTCACATTGTAAAGGATATTGATAAAAGGTTTCCATGGTTTGTTCATTGTTTGTAAATTTGAAAATGAAATGTGGAATTTTATTTTTTCAATAACTAAATTTTGTCTCTTAATACACTCACTCAGGGTGCAGGGCTGTATTATGTTGACAGCGACGGCAACCGCATGCCTGGCAATGTATTCAGTGTGGGCTCAGGTTCCCTCTATGCCTATGGTGTTCTGGACTCTGGCTACCACTGGGACATGACAGATGAGGAGGCGTATGAGCTTGGCCGCCGCGCCATCTATCACGCCACTCACAGAGACGCTTACTCTGGTGGCATTGTACGCGGTGAGTAACCAGGGAAAAGAAAATGAGTACTGCTAAAAATAAAGTATTAACTTCCAAATTAGTTTATATATTTGAATTGTTTTATAAATATTTGTTTTTATATTGCAGTTTACCACATCAAGGAGGGCGGCTGGGTGCGCATCTCAGAGCAGGATAGTAAGGACCTCCACTATGCTTATGCAGAAGGGAAAACACTGACCCAGTAATACATTACTTAAGAGTAAACTATCAGTAGGTCATTGTTTGTGTGTGTTTCTTGTTACTTGAGAGACTGGATCACCTTGCAACCATCTTACTATAAATGGGGTTATACACTCAGTAAAGTTCTTTGTTCAGGAATGTTTAACTACTATGTCTCTTTTTCAAGTAATAAAAATGTATCTGATATTTTGTATTATTTACTCTATTTTGAAGATGAAAATTAAACTATATAAACAGAAAAAGAAATTTGGTAGTGCATAGAAATGGCTTTTATAGATTATTGGTTTGCTGTTCTAATGGTAACAATAAGGCTGGGAGCACACGAGCCACTCTGCAGTGCCACGGCGAAGCACCACGACATAGTGGGGATGTGGTTTCCTATAGGTTTCCATTGTTTTGTGGCTTTCCCGCGCACACGAGCGTCTGTGGTCAGCGGATGTAGCGGGCTGTCGCTGATCCCCGCCACGGCATGGCGCGTTTTGACCACAAAGACCCGTGCACACGAGCCACGCCACAAAGCCACATGCTGCCACTGTCAGTCAGTCTGCACTTGCTTGAGGACCAAGTGACACGTTTTTTTTTTTATCTGCTACCATGAATACACTCGACGTTGATCGCTTTATAATAGAAATTGAAGATAGACCAGCAATATGGGACGTATGCTGTGGTCTCGAAGGGGACGGGCGTGGCTCAGAAAACGCGCCATGGTGAAGTGCCACGCCGTGGCGACCACAGAGTGGCTCATGTGCTTCCAACACACCATGCTGAAGCACCACGCCATGGCGACCACAGAGTGGCTCGTGTGCTTCTGGCCTAACAGTAATGTAATGAACAGACACTTCATATACTGTAGCCTAACAATAGGGTGCTTACTTAACTAGCTTTGTCCTTGTCTGGGATAAAAGCTAAAAAAAAAACTAAGCTAAACTCCTAAAAACCTGGTCCTACAGGAAGGGGTGTGGCAGTGTGATCAGTGGATTTCCCTTCTGTTTGGAAATATCATGGATGCTTGAGTTATCCATGAACTGTTCTTGAAAGGGCTGGCAGAGTGCATTATTGCCAAGCAATCAAAATTTTAGATAATGCTTCATGTTACAAAGCTATATGAGGGCCTGAAAAGTTATTAGCTTTACTACAAAGAAAATTGGTGTCCTGAGAAGTTCACAAGTGTTTAATGAATTGCTATTACCAAAAGATGTAAAATTCTGAAGGACTTAAAAAGTTTGCAACTCTCAAGTGAATACTTGCCCAGTTCAAGATTTATTGTTTTATGTTTGTTTTTAATATACAGAAGTGAGAGCATTATTTTGATCCCTCATATTTTGCAATATGCAATTTTCTATTCCCTCAATGCCACAATTACTTGACTCAATCATAATTGCACAACTTTCCCTGATTATATGTTAATTCAATACATCAGGTAATTGAAAATCATTAGATGTATACAGTGGTACCTCGATATACAATTTTTATTTGTTCTGTGACGATTGTTGTATATAAAAAAAAATTGTATATGAAATCAATTTTTTTCCCATAGAAATTAATGGAAATACATTTAATTTGTTCTTGTGATATGAATTTACCCCCACCCCAAAAAAAGCTTTAAATACCAAATATAGATTTAATATAAGATAAATACAATGTTTATTGTATGCATGGTATAAATGAACTATATTGCTCAAAATAACAACTTAACCCCTTCGCGCCGGATGTTAAAAAAGCCCGCTTGTATGATATACGGGTGGTAGTGCCGCGTGCCCGAGCGCGGGAAACTCGTGCAAGCTTGTCATACTTGTCATCTTTGTGTATTATGCTGCTATTTTTTAGTCACTATATCGCCTTCGAAGAGGAAAGTGGACGCTTCTCTCTTCGGAGAAAAAGAGAGAGAGAGAGCGAGAGAGTGACATTTGCTAATATTTTAGACAAGCGGGACGCATGTAGCTTATCTTTCGAGAGGAAGAGGGGAGGAGGGAAGGAGAGGGAAACGAAGGAGAGAGAGAGAGAGAGAGAGAGAGAGAGAGAGAGAGAGAGAGAGAGAGAGAGAGAGAGAGAGAGAGAGAGAGAGATTAGAAAATTTTTTGTTTTTGTATGTGTGTGTGTGTGTGTGTGTTTTCACGAATGTTAGAAGGCGGGACGCATGTAACTTATCTTTCGAGAGGGAGAGGGGAGAGAGAGAGAGAGAGAGAGAGAGAGAGAGAGAGAGATGGGAACAGTCTATGCCATTGGGTAATTTTAGACACAAGGTGGGACGCATGTAGCTTATCTTTAGTGATTGGTGGAGACAAGGATAGTGGAAGGAGCACTAGGATTTCAAAGACAGCATACGGCGTGTGTAGTTGGTATCCAACACACTATACGGGACAACTGAACTGAAGAAAGCTCAGAAAAGAAATATGACGCCTACGTAGGCGTCACCGTATATGCTACTGGGGCTTCATGACGCCTACATAGGCGTCACCGTATTGAAGGGGTTAACCCGCAAAACTCGGGACACATCGATAGACATTCATCACGCAAGGCATGGGGCACGTCGATAGACGTTTAGGCTTTTTACGGCTATATTTTGGCTATTTTCTTTCCATTTTCTTTGCTTGTGAGCTGGCAACACTCATTAGGAGTAAACATATGCTTTATGTCACTGTGTCACCAACTATAAATGGTAGGAGCAATCGACAGTGATTTCATTGTGTCTGATTCCACCACCTCTCCCACATGCCTTACTTCTATCCCTTGGGTCTCTTGCCATGTTACGGGGAGACAACTTCTGAATGAGAGTAGTATCAGAACAGGAGAGAGAGAGAGAGAGAGAGAGAGAGAGAGAGAGAGAGAGAGAGAGAGAGAGAGAGAGAGAGAGAGATGATACAATGCGCCTGTTTTCTCGCACTCTAGCCAAGGCCGCTGAACCCGATCGGACGCAAGGCCATATAAACCAATGATACCACCTCATTCAACCTGTGATATTTTGGTAATCATGACATCTGGAGACTTCTGGTTTTTTGCATTGCAAAGAGGAAGAGTTGCTTGTGGGCAGAAAACCATTATTACTCACTCGTTTATTGAATTTCTAAGTTAATCAATATGTGAATACAGGCTATTTTGTGTGTTTCTTGCCAAACTTTTACTTTTGGGACCCATGATCGTCTTGAGTTCACAAAACTTAAGAAAAAATACACACTGCTGAGGAGCACAGACACATACATGCACAAAGGATGAACAACGATACACAAAGCGGGCTGAATGTTTGGGTGGACGCGGCTAGCTGAGCAATCGCTGTGCCACCTATCGATGGCTAATCGTATCTTGAAAATATTGTCGTATTTCAAGGCGCAAATTACATAAAATTTTCTGTCGTATATAAAAAAAATCGTATGATAAGGCGATCGTATGTTGAAGTACCACTGTATTACTAAATCATAGCTGCTCTCAATTCTTATGAGAATATGAAACATCTGAAGCTCAAGTAAATGAAGCTTGCAAGACTATCCTGAGTGCACAAATCTCAATAAAGGAAGTGGTGAATGAGTAAAGCACTAGCTGTGAGAATAACCACCAGCTGTCACCCTCATTGCTGTACTTTGTAAGTCCCCAAGAAATGGTACCTCAATGTGAACAATAATACCATCAATAGAGTAGAAGTATTTTATGTTGCTCTGTTTATACTTTCAAAGTAAAAGAACACACTTGTACCATTTCCTGCAAAGTCCACACTACACTTAGCCAAGTTTTTGTCCAAGGTGATTGTTGCTTGTTGGGGAAAATCTGGCTGGTGATGGGCTAAGACATTCCATCAAGTTGAGCCTCTCAGCCAGCAGGAAATGAACACACTCTTTGTAAACTTTTGGAAGTATTCACTTAATCCATTCAGGGAAATTCTTCTACTATTACAATCAAATGCCATACTTATTTGAGTTACTAAAAATGCTCTGAGATTCATCTTAAAATCACAAAGACAGGCTTTTTGTTTCCAAAAATACAATGTTTACACAGAAACCTACATCTATTCTGTACACATATGAACATGGACATTTGTTATGTATGTATAGGAGAGTAATAATTTATTTTGAATAGGCATTACAGAATCGTACACTATAAAGACTGCCTTGACAGTTAATGATAGTTTTGACTGAATATTCTCCATGAAATGACAAGATAATTTTCACTGCATCATGAATAAACTTGGTGCACTTTGACAAGCTGTATCACACAGCATCACAAAAAACAACAGGAAAATTGTGACCTAACTCAGGGGAGTATTTTTAAGAATTTTGAAGTTTTGATGAATTGAAAATGTGCCAACCTAAGCAGCTTAGCCTTCAGGGAGCATATTTTAGCTTGGATTTTTGTCAAAAAATTCTGGAAATCAACATTTAGACCAATAAGGAAGTTTTACACTATGAGACACATCAGATGACAAATTTTTTAAAACTTGCAGAACATTACCATGACAAAACCTAAAGCTTGAGATCAGCCCCAACACATCGTACACTCCCCAACAGCCACACACTGGGTGCTATCAAAACTCCTTGTATCACATGATGCATAAAACTTGAATTTATAAGTGTAGAAATCATTCTAAGAAAACAAGTAAATGCAGGATGACCAGAGAGAAAATGAATATGCAAGCCATCCCTGAAGTACACTGTTATCAGATAGATTGTGGAGAGGTTGGAGCCTTTCTGAGCTAACAAGGTAAAATGTCACACCTTGCAACATATGATTTGCGCTCAACTAAAATGAAACGAAAACTTGCAAACAAAATGTGCACTAACCTACTACTGTATACAATTTGTCTACATTATCATAAATACTGGTAACAGCAGTTAGTCACCTTAAGAAACATGTACAGGCATCACAGCAGGAATGTTGCTGCTCATGTGGAAAATACTGTTTATAAATTTCTACTTAAGCACAACCTCAGAGTCCTCCAGTCTATCCTGGAGCAGCTGCTGATGTCTGGATGAGGACAGCACCAGACACCAATCAGGTACAGACACACACACACACACACACACACACACACACACACACACACACACACACACACACACAGACTTCTTCACTGAACCTCATTGATAGTTCTTGGACAGCTTCTGAGTTGTTACTTGAATACCATGAACCAAAACATTCTACAGTACACCACATGTGCATGGAGGATACAAAAGACAACAAAACAAGAACATCACAAAATAAATATCACAAGCATGTATCCAATCCAGCTCAGCTCAGCCCCACCCTTGCATCCTGACCACCTAGCTACCAACACTTTCTGCTGCTACGTATATACAACTTGACTTGTCATCACCTCATTACCCATATTGACTTGGGTATGCTTTAATCTTCCTTCTGTCATTTGCATTATTTATGTTATGGTTTCACATCCTCAACAATCCACTTTATATGTCATTCACATTTTAATCCTCATCTAAAATGTCTAATTCTTCCTTCCTTCCAAGTCACTATCATTAATTACTTTAGGTTGCCAAGGTAATACTATTAAGAAAGTCGTTCTCCATACAGTCATCATCAGCCATACGGTAGTGGAAGTTACCTTACACATGTGCTGTCTACACACCAACATTCACAACCAATAAATAGCTGGATCTCAATAAAGATCTTATACAGGAACTTATACAAGGACCATCAACCTTACAGAAATGATAAGCAGACACCTATTTCACTTAGTAATAAAGTAATCACAGCCAGGCCTGATTGAAAAGTCTGTGAGTGACGGCAGCACAAACTGGATTCACTCCTGTCAAGAGTCAGTCATTTCACACGTCCCACTCCAGATAGACTGAAGAAGCCCACACACACCATGCACCTGTGTGCTTTTCGTCATTGTTCAAAGTCTGCCACTAAACATTCCTAGGAAATACACTGCATGACTAAAGCAGCAGTTGTGAGGATGACCATTCCATGACTATATGGATGCTCAAGATAGCAGAGTGCACTGTTGCACTTTCTCAAACCAAAAAGCATGATGTATTTATCTATAGTAGCACACATGATTAGATCAAAACTTATAATGTCCTGTTTCTACATAGGGCTCTATCAAACTTAGTTTCAAAATCTCTGATGTTTCTTGCTTGCACCACCTCTAGCTTCACATCTTCCCAAATCCAAATGTTTCTATTTAGGAAGCTGAATCCTCTCTATGTAACAAGAAGATTTGAGGAAATTGAGGAAAGTGTAAAGTACTTTACCTCTTGACTGAGGGGAAGCAGGTAGGGATGGGAAGAGATGCAGGAATAGTGTCTGAGAAGAAGCAGACCTTTTCTTAACATGTATCGAATGAATGAAGGTAAGGAGTTATAAAAGACAACAGCATTGAAGTGGAGAAACTAAGATTAATACATAACACATGAACAATAAGGAACATGGCACAATGATAATTTCAAGCACAACAAATACACTGACCTGGAGAAATAATACATCTACTAGATAGCCTGTTTACAAACAATAGTTATCTTTAACTGTAAAAGAAGGGAAGGAAGAAGTTAAGAGATGAGCTGGTTCATATTAAAGAGACAAGTCCTGACAAAAGATTCTAGCAGAGAAGCATCCAATTAACCATGATGAAGAGACAGAGAATAGATGACAGCATCACTGACCAGAGATAACACACAAGCACCCAAGACCTGCCACATATGACTAGGCTGGACATTAAGCTTCTTACTAGAGATGTGAAATACCAGATGGAGGCAGAGGAAGCCAGAAGGGTTAACACACAGAGACAAAGTATGAGAACAGCTTCCTTGGATCCTCCTCAGCATCCACTGTTTCTACAGTGGTGCTATGGGAGGAATGTTACATGATGGAAGGGGAGGAGGTAGTGCAGCAGTCTCAGGAGAGGAGATTGATATACTGTATATTATTTTTTAACAGGACACATTTGAAGAATTTTTACATCTGAAGTGACTGCTTTTATTTTATTTTATTTTTTTCTCTAAGTAAATTATTATTTTGTGCAGTTGTATCTTGTTAACAGTGGTTCAGGACACAATAAATGCTGAGGGTGTGTCTGGTGTTGGTTGCTTAACAACAAAGCTCTGCATTCCTAAAAGACAAGTAGCACAAAGCCTGTGTTCCTTGGCTGAGGTATTTTGTAGAGTGTGTTCAACACTTCACATCTACATTGCAGGAGCTGATATATGCACTCTAATGCCTTGAGGAGGAGAGAGGAAACTTAAACCATTAGTGAGGTTGCTGGAGCAGGATGACTCCTTATCCTTGACACTAACTGATATTGATACTAACACTTCACCTGGCTTAAGATATGACTCATACTTTGTAAGTGTAATTCTAATTGAAAATCTACAACAAAACCTACAAAAGAGTTGAGTATTGATGCAACAAACAAACTAAAACACATGACAGCAAACTAAACTGAAGGAGCCCAAGGAAATAACTTATAATACTCCAGGTATGTAAATGTCTTTACACTAAATATTTTCTTGAGCAGCAGAATAAAATTAATATTTACATCATAATAACAACAAAACAGGTTTCTACCAATTACATTGTAAGCATAATGACTCAAAATTCTTAATAAAAATCATCTTAACTATGTTTTTAAAAACTGTCTACTACACAGTAACATATTCCACCAAGGTTAACCAGTGACCTCTACACCACAAACAAGTCAATCACAATAATATGAGAGTACATGTAATGAATGTCTTTAATGATTGAAGTAGAAAAAAAAGATCTTAAGGAATGCATTAAGAGTGGCTGGTGGTATGAGAGAGACAGAGAGCCAAGAAATCTGGAATGGTTCATTGGGCAAGACGGGATGCAATACAGGACCAAGAGAGGCAAGGATGAGAAGCACATTTAAGTAAATAAAAGCCACCTGGTAGTGAGGGAATACCAGGAAACACAAGGCAGAAAGGGAATACCAAGGAATACATCACATGGTGAGATGAGTGGATGTTGGTTTGCCAAGGTCACCACTTTCTCTGATAATGCAGAGCCTCAGGTGGCAATTGGCTTAATGATTTATGATGTGCTAATGTACACACTTACACACTCACACACACATACATGCCCATCCATACACACATAACACACATATAGATGCAAGTGCACACACACACACACACACACACACACACACACACACACACACACACACACAGATATGCTTGCACACAGCAAACAGCACCTGTATTTTTATAATCTATATTTCATTCATTCCTGAGAAATGGCAAACTCAAAGACTACAAGGGTTCAGCATTGCCACCATGTTGCAGTGTAGTGGTGCAAGACTGACAGAAGTAGAAAGGGTCAGCCTCCATTTCCATCATTCTACATACTCCTCACTTTGCTGCCAACAAAGGAGTGCATCTGACAGCCGTGCCTGGCCTGTATGCATTCCTATGGTGCATTTGTCTAGGTTGTATCTGGATGAGAGGAACAGCAAGTGGTGGTGCTGAGGGAGGACTTGTGGCGCTGTATAGGCTGACACTCCACAAGAACAGGCGAGTCCTTCAGAAGGTGTGGGCATTGCGGCAAACTCCACATCCGAGGGCAAACTCCTCCCCTGTGGGTGGATGCTGGACATGCAGTGGGCACTCCTCCCCCTCTAGCTGCTGAGCACGAGGACCTGCCAAGAGCATATACAAACTTAACTTGGTATTCATGGTAATTATGTGCATGCACAGACACACAGAGAGATACACACACACACACATAAATTACGCTCCCAATAACTCGCTGCTCTAGACGCTGTCTGCTGGTTCCTAGTGGTGGATATTGCGGTGGGAGCTGCACTAATTTTGCTTGTGTTTGTCCCGTCTCCAAACAAAGGCTATGGAAGTGTATAAACTGCAAAGATAAGTGATGAGGAGGAAGCCATTGTGGCAAATTCCCTATTATTGTTTACAATGCCAACAGGGACCGTTCCCAAGGCTGTTGACAGACATTTTCAGGATTTAATGATGAGGAAAGAAAAGTAGGTGAAACATGATGAGAAGAATTATTGAACTGGAAAGTGCAATGAAAGCAATGCAAACTCAAATGGAAAAGTAAAAAAAAACAGTGGAAATATTAAAAACAGAGAAAGGAGTATGGAAAAATGTGTGTGACGATCTACATGCTAAATTTTCCGTTTATGAGAAAAAATCAACAGAGTATGAAGGGAAAGTGAAAGAGGAAGCATCGAAGAAGGAGCAGGAGAATAAAAATACAGTGGACACTCAATACTTAAACTTAATTCCTTCTAAATGACTTCAAGTATCAAAAAGTTTGACTATCAACACAGTAAATCCTTGTTATATGGTACTTCTTTATCCGGTAAATTCACAGTTACAGTATTTGGAAATTACTACCCTTGATTCAATGTATGGTAAGAAAAATTCACAGATATGGTATCCCCTCATGTCATCCGAGAGGGCCCAGCGCGGGGGAGTAGGGGTGATGACGTCATCCACGCCACATCTCCCCGCCACTTACAGTACTGACTTTAACTTGATCACCCTTGGAGTCTGTTATCTCTTCCCCTGCCCGCCTTTTTTTAACTGCATTACATATTATTTACATGCAAAGTTTGACTATCAACACAGTAAATCCTTGTTATATGGTACTTCTTTATCCGGTAAATTCACAGTTACAGTATTTGGAAATTACTACCCTCGATTCAATGTATGGTAAGAAAAATTCACAGATATGGTATCCCCTCATGTCATCCGAGAGGGCCCAGCGCGGGGGAGTAGGGGTGATGACGTCATCCACGCCACATCTCCCCGCCACTTACAGTACTGACTTTAACTTGATCACCCTTGGAGTCTGTTATCTCTTCCCCTGCCTGCCTTTTTTTAACTGCATTACATATTATTTACATGCATTACTAATTAGAAGAATGAATAGAATATTAAAGGGTTTATTGTAAGCACAAATACAGGCAAGCCCTGCTTAACAAAGGTTCACACAATGAAATTTCGCTACAATGAAGGTTTCATTTTACTACCATCTGCTTGTTTAACGAACACCAAACTCACTTTAATGAAGTTTTATCCAGGTAATTTTTTCCAAGTTTGAAAGCTCCGCCGTATCATGCAAGCCGACAGGCTTTTGAATACACCAACGCCTCTCATGGACAACACGCCCACCACTCACTACCCCTGTTCAAAACAATAACAGCGTCAGCAGCAGCTCGTCTTCCCTCGCTCAACTTACCACCAAAATGCTCTGCAATGTCGCCTAGCGTTGCTAAGAAGACCAGGAAGTCTCTTACTCTCGAAGTGAAGCTGGATATTATTCACAGACACGAGAGAGGCGAGAAAACTAATAGCATTGCTCGCCACCATCTTGACTCTATCTACTGTCTCTACTATTTTCAAGTCAGCAGACTCTATTAAGAAGGCTGGTGAGACCGTCTTCCTTGCAAGCTAAAAGAACCACCTGAACTCGTGACTCTACAATGGATAAAATGGAAAACCCTATGGAAATGTGGTACATAAGTTTTGTGTGTGGTACAATGATGCGTCCTTTGTTTACATTCAAAAGGTTGCCGGTTAGTGTCTTTCCCGTTTCACTCTCCCTCCCTTCATAAATTTAAGATCATCAACATTATAAAGTTACATACATACATACATTAGTGTACATTATAATGACTTAAATTAAACTGCCTAAATGTTTAACTTCATAATTTTTGCTTTCATTAACCCATAAGAGGTCAGCATTCATTTACATACCATTTACCGATCCAGGTCACCAAAATTTTTTTTTTCCATTTTTGATCCCATATAACTCAAAATGTTTATAAAAGTATAAAAAAAAAGTGTTAAACTTAGAAATTACCATTTTTAAATGTCCTGCTGGGACTTTAAATTTGGCTCATTCAGTGATGCTGCCAGACGTATGATTTTACTTCGTCAAATCACCTTCTGCCACGTGGAGATTCCTATATGAGATAAGCCATCCGCGCACTGGCCAATCAGTTGCTGGACCGTTCCCGTGGTGGTCAGACGTGTTCTTCAGACGTGGTCATTGTTTTCCACGGTGTTTCCTTTGATTGGCGTTTGTCATGACAGGTACTTTGCCCAATATACTAAGGTTGGATCTATGGTATGGGATGGGCCTGCCATAGGGCATTGGTATGGAATGGGCCTGCCAATTTGCCAAGCAGCATTCAGGAGCCACACAATGAGGTTCCAGCCATACAGAACACAGAGGAGTTTCCGGGGTAGCCAGAGGCAGTACTCGGCACGACAGGACCTGGATCCAAAAAACGCCAACAAAGGCTCTGACGATAAATCAGGTTAGCAACACTTTTGTGACAAGTAGACTGCACTATTTTGTACATAACTGGTTGGGAATTACTAAAGACCCAGTTATTCTGGACATGGTACAACACTGCCATCTGGACATTAATGTCAATGATATTGAACATTTATTTTTGCGTGAATTAGCTTATAAATTTACTACAGAAGAACAAGATATTGTTGATAAGGAGATTTTGAAACTGTTGGAGCTAGGGGTTATTGTTATGACAAAGAGGAGTCAGGAGCAAATTATTTCTCCCATTTTCTTGAGACCTAAAAAGGATGGAAGTTATAGGATGGTGCTCAACCTAAGTGAACTTAACAAACACATTCCATATAAACATTTTAAGATGGAGAATTTTGTGCAAGCCATTAGGCTTATTAATGCAGGTGACTATCTAGCTTCAGTTGATCTCAAACACGCTTATTACACAGTGAAAGGGGCAGAAGAACAACAGAAATATTTATGTTTTAAATGGAAAGACTTCATCTATAAGTTCACGTGCCTACCTAATGGTATTTCCGAGGGGCCAAGAATTTTCACTAAATTGATGGAGCAAGTTTTTGTTGCATTGAGACAAAAAGGCCATGTAATTACTAGTTTTATTGATGACTCTTTAATTTGTAATAAGTCTAGGACAGGCTGTCTGGCTTGTGTCGATGATACCATTGAATTACTTCATAAACTAGGTTTTTGCATTAACATGGACAAGTCTGTGCTGGAGCCCACTCAGACCATTGAATACTTGGGTAATATTATTGATAATAATAATATGACTTTCATTGCCACAACGCAGGATTCAGAAAATCACGCAAGCCTTTGAGACACTTAGAAATAAATGTACAGATAGAATCAGGGTAATAGCCAGAGTTATTGGTCTAGTGGTTGCTGCCATTCCAGCAGTGGAGCTTGGCAAGCTACATTACAGGAATTTGGAAGCTGAAAAAATTGCAGCTTTGAAAATCAAACAAGGGAACTTTGATAGTTACATGAGAATTACAGAGGGTATGAAATCTGACCTTCAATGGTGGATTCATAACATTTCTAGACAGAATAGGAAAATTTTTAGAACAGGCACGGACGTTGACGTCTATACGGACGCTTCAAACGCAGGTTGGGGCGGCCATGTTCTCCATCAGTCTGTCGCAGGTAGTTGGTCAGCTGAAGAAAGGTTGATGCACATTAATGCATTGGAGCTTAAGGCCATTCTATTAGTTTTGCAAGTGTTTGCTCCAGTTCTCAAAGGAAAACACATTAAGGTCTTTTGTGACAATATTACTGCAATGACTTATGTTAATCAAATGGGTGGCATAAAATCTAGTACAGTAAGGTCCCGAGTTACATCAGAGTTACGTTCCTGAAACATGACGTAAGTCGATTTTGTACGTAACTCGAGTTTTTGTACTTTCAAAGCATATTATCGAGTTTTCAACCAATCATTTTTTATGGTTATTCAGGTAAGTAAAAGGTTATATTGGTATATCATTTACAACTATGTAGGAATATATTGATTAGGGCCGCGAACGCGAAGGACTGCAGGTTGCCGAGTGGGGCGGCCTGAGGCCGCCAGGAGGGTGGGCAGGTCGAATGTTGTGACGCCCAGGGCGGGACAGCTGGGAGCTTTGTGGAGTGCGGTAGGAGTAAAAGCATTATATAAGTAAAAGGTTATATTGTTATATTATTTACAAGAATGTAGGAATATGAAACACAAGCTTGTTTTTGTTGTTGATTAGGGCATGACGAAGGACTGCATGTTGCCAGAGGGGTGGACGCCTGAGGCCGCCAGGAGGGTAGGCAGGTCGAATGTTGTGACGTCCAGGGTGGACAGCTGGGAGCGTAGTGCAGTGCGGTGGGAGTAGAAGCGTGGGCAGCGGAGCAGGAAATGCAATAGGAAAGGGCAATAGGATTCAGCAGACAGGCGCAGACGGTGCAAGTGACCTGCAAGTGTCGTGTGGCCCAGACGAAGGCTCCGGAGTTGTTATTGTTGTGATAGGTGCGCGAGCCCTCAAGGTCGTCAACCTCCCTGTTGTCATGGTAACGGGCTTCCCATTTTCTTCTTCACTCCCTTATACACAGCTGCTGCCTCCCTTCTCATGTCTTTTAATTATGTCCACTTTTTCTTGTAGCGTAATGGTTTTCCTTTTCTTAGCATCACTGCTATCACTCAGGAGTTTTCTTTTTGGTGCCATTGAGCAAGATACTAAGATAGTCAGCAAACGCAGATGTAGGAACACTCTTGCCAGGGGTGACGGTGTGGTGGAACTGAGGTACGTAGAGTGTTATTGTATTCAAGCATGAGGTGGGCGGTGTGGCGGATAACCACTAGTGACGCCTGGCGGCCAATAAAAACAATAAACCCCGCGCTTTACGATTTATAAATTTTCAATTTTTTAAATCTTAAATTGCCTTATAGTGGACTGACTAAGTGCGAGTTTGACATAACTCAAGACTGACGTAACCCGGGACCTTACTGTATTTGTAATGAAATAGCCACCAATATCTGGGATTGGTGCATCACAAATGATGCTTGGATAACATGTTCTCACATCCCAGGAAAGGCAAACACGTTGGCGGATTTGGCATCTCAGTTAGTTAAGGACGGACATGAATGGAAACTCAATGTTAATATTTTCCAACAGTTATGCGTTATTTTTGGTACTCCGGTGATTGACTTGTTTGCATCAAGGCTCAATAAACAACTACCTTGCTATTGCTCTTGGAACCCAGATTCAGGTGCAACATATTTGGATGCATTCACTTTAAACTGGTCTAGATTTAAGCTTTCATACATCTTTCCAACCTTTTCACTGATCGCTAGGTGTCTGCAGAAGTTAAGTGCAGAAGAGGCGAGAGTGTGGATGGTGGTCCTGCTATGGTTATCACAACCATGGATGGGCACACTAGTCAGGATGCTGATAGATCACCCTCGCCTCATCTCGCAAAAGAGAGAGGTGCTAGTAAACCTTTCTTCAGGAGAGGAACACCCGATTATGAGGCACACTCAACTGATGGCGTGCCTTCTATCAGGCAACACCTGCAAAGCAGAGGTATTTCTGAGAAAGGTGCGGACAACATCCTGGCCTCGTGGAAACCGGGGACGGGGAAACAATATAGACCATACCTTAAGAGATGGACACACTTTTGTAACAGATGGGACGTTAGTCCATTTGATCCCACTGTCTCAAACATCATAAATTTTCTATCTGAAACTTTCAACAGGAATGTGGGTTATGAGTTGGTCAACACTGCAAGAAGTGTCCTCTCATCACTAGGGACTGTCGTGAATGGATACAGAGCGGGTAATCATCCATTAGTCATCAGGTTCATGAAGGGCATATTTAACCTAAGACCACCATCAACTAAATACACGGAAACGTGGGATGTTCAGCCAGTTATGACAATGTTAACATCTATGTATCCTTTGCACATTTTGACACTTAAGGATTTATCGTTGAAATTGGTTATGCTAATGGCATTGACTCAAGCAGCTAGAGTAAAAACTTTGCCCCTGTTGTGTACACAGGGTATGCACATAGATAAAGATTTCATTTCAGTTTATTTAAGGGGAAACATTAAGCAGTGTAGGCCTACATTTAATATACGGACTGTTAAATTTCAAGCATATTCTAGGGACTCACATTTATGTGTTTGTGCAACATTGAAACATTATTTGGAAAGGACTGAGGGGACTCAGACAGGAATTTTCCCAGTTCAACGATACGTTACTCATCAGTTACATTAAACCACACAAGCTGGTTACTAAAGTTTCCATATCCCGATGGATTAAAACAATGCTTTATAGGTCAGGAGTGGATACATCAAGATTTACTGCGGGTAGTGTTAGACCTGCCGCAGTATCTAAAGCCAAGGCTATGTCAATACCCATCGCTTGTATTATGTCCAAAGCGGGATGGACACGAGAAAGTACTTTTGCAAAGTACTATGACAAACAAATGTTAAAGAAGTAGACTCTTTTCAAGAAGCAGTGTTGGAGTAGGTTGGTTACTCTTTTGTGTTACAATTGTATTCTTATGTTTGGATATTGAAAAAATTGCTTAAAAATTACTTTTGCAAGTTTATTGAGACAAAGGTAGTGTGGCAGAAGTTAGAATTGCCAGAGTGGTTTTGTTACTCTCTTAAAATACAGATGTAATTGAAATTTGGTATAGAGGTTCAATTGTAATAGGTAGTGAACTTCATGTGATAATGGATTTATGTATAATGAAATTATAAAGTATACGAGACTTACCGTAGGTCAGTTGAAGTATGCTTTGGATTTTAGGAATGAAATCACCACTGCCGTAGTGGAGATTTTTACATGCCCACCACTTCCCACCCTTGTTCACATGTTTTACAAGGATTACTTGTATTTATGATTAATAACATGTTAGCTGATATCATGTGGGTGTTCGTGGCTTTGAAGTCTGACTGGCCAGTGCGTGGATGGCTTATCTCATGTAAAAATCTCCACTACAGCAGAGGTGATTTGACTCCTAAAATCCAAAGCATTCTTCAACTGCCCTACGGTAAATCTCGTATACTTTATAATTTTGGTGTATGGCAACATTTCCTTTTTTTCTACATTGTTTTACAGATACTTTTTTCACCTACAAGATAAATATGTTTGAAATAAATAATTCTTGATAAAGAGATACATATTTTTGTATAAAATATATCAAATCCATAAAACAAGAGCACTTGATCAAAAGTATTTTTTATTCTTCTTACACTATCCAAGCTTCTCAATATTGCAGCAGGGTATGATGTTCTGCAAAGCAGGGCTCGATGCACAAAGCTACATCACACTCATGACAGCATTATCGAGTGTTTGCACTTTTATTTCTTAGCTTGATTCATCAAAATTATAAACTTGCGGCTCAAAATTTGACCCATCTATCCAGTCCCATCTGCTGCCAGGTCTAATTAGGTCAGGTGCAGCAGGTACCCTTCCCCTCCCTCTTCAAATTGGTGTTTTGCGGTGGGTAGACAATACGATGCGAGGTGTGCCGCGTGTATTGTCACTGCCTGGCTGCTGTGTGATTGTACTGGAGTCAAAGTCATCATATACTTATCATCACCACCATCTTCACTTGGGACAGCAGATGACTGTTGCCTTACACTTGAAGATGGCCTAGACTCCTTTCTCTTTTTTTCTTGTGTTGGGTGCATAAAGCCAGTTAGACGTGTCAGAAGGGGAAGATGTATGTAATGGCCAAGGAGTGGGAGAACGAGTGTGTGGTGGCAGAAACACACCAAAGTATTGTGCCTCAAGCTGTTCATCTTCCTCCTCCATTTCCTGATCGAAAACATAATCAGGATCAGCATAACTGTCATCAGTGCTGATGTCACTGTTGTCATCAAAAATATCTTCCTCAAAAGATAATTGTTCAGCAATTTCTGCAGAAGTTAGAGAGCAGGGACGCCTGCCTGCCATCGTGACTCAGTCAGAGACAAGTGAGGGGCTGAGAGGCGAGTGGCGAGACGTAGTGGTCAATCAGGAGGGAGGGGGTGAGAGTGGGTGGCCTGCCCAGTTGCCAGAATAGTGGGAAAATGTGCTGATAAATACTAGACACCTCAACAAACATAATTAGTGTTGCTAAAGGGAATTTCAAATGTATAAGAAGCGATAAAGAGACAAACGTACTTGTACGTGATTGACCACAGAGTGTAACATCGGATTTCACGTACATGTACGTGCTTGACCTCTTACGGGTTAAACCTTTCACTGTACTGTGATGCACTCTCACTTTGTTTACTCTCAATGGAAGTTCAAGTCACGGGTTAAACTTGTTATAATCAGTTCGCTTAACGAAGTTTCGCTTAACGAAGGGGTTTTTAGGAACGTAACCTCTTCTTTAAGCGGGGGTTGTCTGTATATTCATAATAATTATGGCAAACATTTAAAGCCTACTACCAGCAGCAAACCATGCAGTAACTGATAAAAGGGACAGATGGGCCTGGCAAGCCCAGTATCAGAGAATGGTGGAAGTCGTATAACATCAAGCACACCTTAGATAACATCGTCATCTTGGAACGAAGTGAAGACGTCTATCATGAACTTGGCGTGGAATAAGGTATAGCCAGAAGCCGTGCATGACTTCCCGGGCTTCACTGAAGTTGATGATGATGATGTTCAAGATCTTTTGGAAAGCCATGCTGAACCTCTCTCAAATGATGAACTTATAGAGCTAGACAAGGCATCACAGGAAGCAGAAAAAGAGGGAGACGAAGAAGAAGAACCTGTGCGTGGCCAGGACATCAAAACTCTTAGAGAATGTCTCGGTATCCAAAAAGCTCTGGAAACCTTGAAGGAACGTGACCCAAATCCTGCCAGGAGTAGCAAAGTGGCTCATGACGAAGAGAAGTGTCAAGATTTATCAAGAAATCTATAATGAAAAAACAAGAAAAACCAAACAGTCCTCCATCTACTCGTTCTTCAAGCCAGTTAGACATGCTTTCCCTGTAACACCTGCCGACCCTGCTACAGCTGGCCCTTCCACATCTGCTGCTGACGGTTCTACAGCTGGCCCTTCCTCCATATCCACTTTCTTCAAACCAGTGAAACGTGTTGACCCTGCTACAGCTGGCCTTTCCACATCTGCTTCCGACAGTGCAGACGACGACGTCTTATCCTCGTCTACCCACTCAGCGGAAGATGAGTAAGGGCTGAAATCCCTACTGTCCCTTAGCCTCGGGAGGGACATCATCTGATAGAATACATGGCGAGTGAAAGGTAAATACAAATATTTTCTGTTTATTTCTTTTGCGCAGTACTTTACATTTTTTTCTTTTTTTTATGACTATTTTCATGTATTTTAATTTCTGTAGGGGTGACTTTTGACGTGCTAGAACGCATTCCCTATTATAACATGTTATAATGGGTTCAGTATACATTAATTTTGATTTGTGGTAAGGTTTTCAGGAATGCATATGTACCGTATAACGAGGACTTACACTACCTATAAATCAGGTAATTCGTTCTACCTTAGCAAAACCTTAAACTTATAAAAATTTCAATGTATTTTTTTTTTTATTTTGATTTGTACATATGGTAAGTGAAGGCTGGTGATAGATAATATACAAGAAGAGGGGAGAAGGATGGAAAGGAGGAAGGAGGTCAGAGGAGGATGACTCACCATCCATAAAGACGTCTGGTGTGATTCCTGTGAACCCACTAATGGAGGGATGTGGCTCACTAGATCTTGCACTCTCACTAGATTACAGGGAATCCTCGCACTTTGACGGGGTTAGGGCAGTTTTTCATTGGTCGAATCAGCGTTAATTTGAATCGTGAAGCATTTTTTCCCATAGGATACTTAAGAATTAGGGGGAATAAGGACCAACCTCCAGCCTAGACCCCCCAAAACATCACTATAACCTTTAAAATCACTAACCTAGACTAAATCAGTACTTCATTTATATCTACTTTTTTTTTATTAAACACATTAGGGTGCTGTACAGTACATTTTTGTCAATAAAAACACTTACATGATGCAGCGGTCTCGCAGTACTTGTCCCTGTTCTTCCAAATTATTGATACTGTTGATCTAGGGACACCCATTTGTAGTGCAACAACACTGTGAACTATACCTGCCTCACACTTTCTTATAAGCTCAAGCTTATCTTTGAAAGGCAGGAAGTTGTGCTTCTTAGGGCTGTGGAACGCTAGAGTGACACAGATTAAGCGACGCACAGGCCACAAGGCTGCCACTCTAAATTTGAATTTCTCCTACCACTCGCATGCATTCCTCCTATTTTCCCCTATTTTCACCTACGCCAATCCCAAAATTCCTTTTTGTACATGCATAAATTATTCTGTGAAAATAAACGTATTTATACTTTTTGCAGTTTTATTCTTTTACTACAAAAGAAATAAAAAAACCTTTTTGGTATCGAAAAATTAACTTTTCTTTGGTATATTATCATGTTAGACTGGACGATGTATGCGGGAATAAGCAATTGACTCTCGTCCTAATGGAGCGCCTAGTCACATTGCACCATACTCCCACATGTTGCGTCAGATATATATATATATATATATATATATATATATATATATATATATATATATATATATATATATATATATATATAATCCATATTTCATAAACTGTAATGGGTGTCCAGACAAATATTTAGCGTTTGAAAAAAAAAAAAAAAAAAAAAATTCCCCTACATATTGTCAATAAACTCTCTAGTTTCCCTTGCAAATTGCTATTTTCCCAGTAGGCATCCCCTACCCCTACATTAGGCTAAAATCACCTACTGTAGGGGATTTCCCCTATGAGTGGCAGCCTTGGCACAGGGTAGCGTCAATTTACATTTCCGCCTTGCGGGCTGGTGGCGGATTTGACCGGATGGGTGGCACACGAGATATGAATGTCGAATTGGCGAGTCAGTCGGTCGAACCTTGAGGACTGGGTATTAATTAACTGAGTTCGAATTGGTGATAATTCGAACTGCGAACGATCGAATCACGAGGATCCCCTGTACTTATTTTCACCACTAATAAGCCTCTTTGGTGCCATTGTAAGTTTCTAAATTAAAAATTTCCAACAGAATGTAGAAGAATGTTGTTTTTCTCAAGATCGAGGCATGACTAGGGATGCTCACTGGTATCCAGTAAAGGCAACTCCCATTTAACGAAGGTTCACTCAACAAAATTTCGCTACAACGAAGGTTTCATTTTACAACCATCTGCTTGTTTAACAAACACAAAACTCGCTTTAGCAAAGTTTTATCCAGGTAATTTTTTCCAAATTTGAAAGCCCCACCGTATCATGCAAGCTGACAGGCTTTTGAATACACCAGGAGCTGCTGGTACTAAGGCCTGCCTCAGGAGAAATCCTGAGACACCTGTAGAATAAAGATCAAGATCAAGCCTCTCGTGGACAACACAGGCGCTGCTGATACAAAGGCCTGACTCAGAAGAAATTCTGCGTCACCTGTAGCATCAAGATCATGCGCACCACTCACTCCCCAGTCAAAACATAACAGCGTCACCAGTAGCTCATCTTACTTGGTTTAACTTACCACCAAAACGCCCTGCAATGTGGCCTAACGTTCCTAAGAAGTGAAGCTGGGTATTATTCACAGACAAGAGAGAGGCCAGAAAACTAATAACATTCCTTGCCACCATCTTGACTCCATCTACTGTCTACTATTTTCAAGTCAGCAGACTCTATTAAGAAGGCTGGTGAGACCGCATCTTCCTTGCAAGCTAAAAGAATCACCTGAACTCATGACTCTACAATGGATAAAATGGAAAGCCTTGTGGTAATGTTGTACATAAGTTTTGTATGCGGTACAATGATGCGCACTTTGTTTACATTCCACAGGTTGCCGGTTAGTGTATTTCCCGTTTCACTCTCCCTCCATTCATAAAGTTAAGATCATCAACATTATAAAGTTACGTACATACATACATTAGTGTACATTATAATGACTTCAATTAAACTACCTAAATGTTTAACTTCATAATTTTTACTTTCATTAAACCTTTCACTGTACTATGATGCACTCTCGCTTTGATTACTCTCAATGGAAGTTCAAATCAGGGGCTAAACTTGTTATAATCGGTTCGCTTAACAAAGTTTTGCTTAACGAAGTGTTTTTTAGGAACGTAACCCCTTCGTTAAGCGGGGGTTGCCTGTATACCGGAATACCGTCAATTTTTTTTACTAGTAATACGGCATCAGAATGGGACAATGGCGGCATTAAGGAGGGAGAGGCCAGAGCTTTGTTTACAACCATGTATGTGGCTGTTTGATTACCAGATATTTTCACCACTAATAAACCTTTGATGTTAATGTAAGTTTAGAAATGAAAAACCACAGACAGAAAGCATGAGAATGTTATTCTGATGACTGCAGCAGCACAACTGGCAGAGGGGGGAGGGAGTGGCTAAGGAGCCTTTGTTTACAGCCACGTGTGTGGACGTTCGACTATCAGGTATTTTTTCTGGTAATAAATTGAACTTTTGCATTCAAGTATTGAAAAATTTGACTATTAAGATGTTTGAGTATTGAGTCTCCAGGAAAATTGTGAAAGAACAAATGTAGGTTAATGACACAAGGTTGACAGTAAAAGTAGTTCAAGAGATATAGCAAAAAGAAAACTTGGTCAGAGACACTGTTGACAGGAAAAAGACAGTCTTGAAATTCAGTCTAAAGGAAGAGAGCATACAACAGTGGCGTGAAAGAGAAGAGAAGATGGCAAGTGTAGAGGCAGTAATATAGAGTCCATACTGGAGATTGAAGAAATTTGATGACTGGGAATATACAAGGAAGGGGAATATAGACCAGTGAAAATAAAGTTCAGATCACAGATAGCAGCCAAAGAACTACAAGGTAAAGCATCTAAATTAACAAGGACAGAAGAATTTAAACAGATATGGATGAAAAGAGACCAGACTAGAGAGGAAAGAACCACCATCAATGAACTGAGGAATGAAGCAAATGAAAAAAATTGCCAAAGACTATAGGTGGAGAAGAAATTTTTTTTTGGAAAGTCATAGACATGAGGCTGAAAAAAATAGTACAAGAGAGAGGAAAAACAGGAGGGAGAGGATTAAAAGTAGCATATACAGTAAGTCCTCCTTATATGACATATGCATTCATGAAAACCTTACCGCAAATAGAAATTACCGTATACCGAACCCATTATAACATGTAATAATAGGGAATGCGTTCCAGCACGTCAAAAGTCACCCCTACAAAAATAAAAATACATGAAAATAGTTATGTATATATATATATATATATATATATATATATATATATATATATATATATATATATATATATATATATATATAAATGTAAAGTACTGCACAAAAGAAATAAACATTAAATTTCACTTGCCATGTATTCTGTCAGATGATGTCCCTCCCGAAGCTAAGGGACAGTAGGGATATCAGCCCATACTCATCTTCTGCTGAGTGGGCAGACGAGGATAAGACGTCGTTGTCTGCACTGTCGGAAGCATATGTAGAAGGGCCAACTGTAGCAGGATCAGCACGTTTCACTGGCTTGAAGAGGATATGGAGAAAGGCCCAGCTGTAGAATCATTGGCAGCAGATATGGAAGGGCCAGCTGTAGCAGGGTCAGCAGGTGTGACAGGGATGGCATGTCTGACTGGCTTGAAGAACGAGTAGATGGAGGACTGTTTGGTTTTTCTTCTTTTTCTATCATAGATTTCTTGATAAATCTTGACACTTTTCTCTACGTCATGAGCCACTTTGCTACTCTTGGCAGGATTTGGGTCACGTTCCTTCAGGGTTTCCAGAGCTTTTTCAATACCACCAAGACATTCTCTAAACTTTTGATGTCCAGGCCACGCATAGGTTCTTCTTCCTCATCTTTCTCTTTTTCTGCCTCCTGTGATGCCTTGTCAAGCTCTATAAGTTCATCATTTGAGAGAGGTACAGCATGGCTTTCCAAATGGTCTTGAACATAATCATCATCAACTTCATCGAAACCAGCCCTATGGCACAGATTTTCTATGTCATTTCTGATCACACTGATGTCATCTTCAGCGAAGCCTATGAAGTCATGCGCGCATTCTGGCTACACTTTATTCCACGCCAAGTTCATGGCAGAAGTCTTCACTTCGTCCCAAGATGGCTTGATGTTATCTAAGGCATGCTTGATGTTATACGACTTCCACCATTCTCTGATAGTGGGCTTGCCAGGCACATCTGTGCCCTTTATCATTTGCTGCATGGTTCGCCACTGGTAGTAGGTTTTAAATGTTTGCCATAATTATTATGAATATATTTGTGCTTTCAATAGACCCTTTAATATCCCATTTATTCATCTCAATTAGTAATGCATGTAATACGTAATGCAGTTAAAAAAAAAAAAAAATGGGGCAGGGGAAGAGATAACAGGCTCCAAGGGTGGTCAAGTTAAAGTCAGTACTGTGAGTGGTGGGGAGGTGTGGCGTGGATGATGCCATCACCCCTGCTCCCCCGCGCTGGGCCCTCTCAGATGACATGAGTGGATACTGTATCTGTGAATTTTTCTTACCGTATATTGAATAGAGGGTAGTAATTTCCAAATACCGTAACTGTGAATTTACCACATAAAGAAGTATCGTATAACAAGGACTTACTGTACTAATATAAATGGCTTACTGTCAACAGAATTAAAAATTAAGGATTATATGAAAGAAGAGAAACCAGATGTCGTGGGATTAGTCGGAACTAAGTTAGCAGGCAATGTGGACCATAGGGAGACAGTGTGAACGTGGGATCAGGCAGATGTCCATGTGTAGGTTTGAATCTCAGCACATACCACTTTGAAACTTTGTCATTTGTTGAGTGGTTTAAAGTTACCTACATGTCACCATGATACCCAGGTTCTAGGTGGAAGCCTTACACCAAAGATGCACTTGGGTGGTGATATGGCCCTAATATGGTTACCACTATAAATAAAATTGCTTGTGCCACTAATGGAAGCTGAACAGCAGTTTCCATACTCTACAAATATACCTACAGGCGCTATAGGCCATAAGAAACAAAAAAGGCAGAGATACTGAAAATTAGCCTAAAAAGAAACATGGCAAGAAACTTGAACATTACCGTGACCTATGTACTTCCTTACACAAATTCATGGCTGGAGGAAGAACACAGAAATTTTGGAAGATACACCTAACCCTCCGTTATCGTGTCCTTCCATTATCGCGTTTAGGCTTTATTGAGCACTTGTGAAAATCTGCAAAATTCAGTTTTAGTGCATCTGGAAAGTCGTTATTGCACACCCGTAGTAGTAGTACCCATATCCCAACCTCAAACCGATGAATGTTTAGATGGGGGGAGGAGGAGGAGGAAATGGAAAAGGTGGAGCAGGAGAAAGATAATGATCGTGAGGAGGAGGAGGAGCCAGCAGCCAATCATTGCTGTGTATTCGCATCATGAATTAAATAAGGGAGCTGATTGGTTCCGGTCACTCTACTCACCACCACCACCACCACCGCCACCAATACCACCACCCCTCAGTCTCGCACATGGTATTCTGTTGTTCAGAGCTGGTTTTCATTCATTTCAGATTGTCAAATGTTAATAAGCTACTCTAGTATTAATTGTAGTAAATTTAGGGTAACAGGAAAATTTTTTAGGAACATTTTTGGGATGAGGCACAAATTTATTTACACTTAACCTTCGGCTATCGTGCCCAATTGGGACCGAAACAGCCGCGCCATAGCTGAAAACGTGATAGCTGAATTGATCTTGGCGGGAAGGCGGTTTTGGCCAATGAGCGCTCAGATATTCTATGACGTCATGGCGGGGCGCGCGATAGCAGGGATCTGAGGTCACGATAATGAAATTTTAGCAGCTTTTCATGGGTGCGCGATAGCAATAAAACGCGATAGTCGAAGTCGCAATAGCCGAGGGTTGACCGTATTTCCTATTTATTCTTCACTTCCGTTATTGCGTTTTCCACCATCACTCGGTTTTTTAGGCACCAATTTCGCGCAAAACTGGAGGGGTAGGTGTACACACACACACACACACCAGACACGGTCAAGGAAGGACGCACTGGCGCCGTTCCGACAATCAGCTGATCTTCATTACGTACCTGTTGTACAGTATTTACAGTGACCTGGGCAGGTAGTGTGGATTCATTTTTCATTAAAATCAACTGTTAAAGAATCATGAATAAAAAAGAGATTCCATCAAAATGCAGATATGACACTAGGGAAAGAATGAAAGCTGATGATGACTATGTTGGTGAGGGAGAGAGCGCATTAGAAGGTTTCAATACGGCGAATACTTCACTACTTAAGAGAGTGTTGACTATTGAATGTAAACTAGATAAATTGATAATGGAGAGTATGGAAATGAAAGACAATGAAGAACAGGAAAAAGAGTTTATAAAACTTAGAGAAAGGATAAAAAAGTGGAAGAAAACGAAGCTAGGCTAAGAGCGGAAAATGAAGAACTGAAAAAGGAAGTAGCTAACTACAAAAAGCAGATGGAAGAAGGACTTGGTAAAGCTAAGAAAGAAAAAAGAGAAGCTGAAAGATCTAGTAGACAAGGAAGAGGAAAGAGTACAGAACGTGATTAAAAAAGAAGTACAAGCATAGAGAGTCCAAGATAAGAAAGATAAGGCTGATTTTCAGGAAGTGATTCAAGAACAATTAAAAGAAAAAGAGGAAAATATAACAAACAAAAAATGATAGGAGTCCTCAAGACAAAAGAAAATCTAGTTAGGGAAATTGCAGAAATAAAGAAGAGTGTAGTCGTATTTGGAATAAAAGAAAAAAAATATAAAATATAGACCAAGAAGAGAAAAAGAAATGAAATCAGTCAAAGACCTACTAAAAAATCTAAACGACGAAGATAGGCAGAACTTAGAAGAGGAAGTAGAAGAAATAAACAGAATGGGACCATATCAAGAAGGAAAAACGAGACAAATTAAAATACTACTAAAATCACAAGCAGCAACAGAAGAAATATTATATAGAACAACAAAACTTAGAGAAACAGAAGGCTGCAAGGATATCTATATAAAGAAAAATAGAAATGAGGAAGAAAGGAAGAGATACAATGAACTGGCAGCAGCAGTAAGGAAAAAATAATGAAAGGTCAGAAGAGGAAAAAGGCATTTTTTGGAGAATTCTAGGAGACAGGATAAGGAAATGGTATATAAACGAGAAGGAAGAGAAAAAGTGGAACAAGTTTAACTAAAAATGATAAAGGCAAAAGACTAAAAATGATGTATACGAACATAGATGGGTTTTATCAAGTAAATTAGAATTAAGAGATTACATAAAGAAAGAAAATCCAGATATTGTATGCCTGGCTGAAACAAAACTAAATGAGGCAATCAAAATAGACTTGGATAATAGGTATAATGTATGGAGAAGAGACAGAGTGGGTAAAGGAGGAGGAGTCATGATAATGTTAAGGAAGGAGATAGTGATAAACCAAGTGGAATGTGGGAAGGAAAAGCAGAAGTATTGTATGTTAAGATGCATATTAATAAAAAGAGTTAACAATCATTGTAACATATGTGCCACCAAAACAAATTCATGGACCAATCAAGAATATAAAGACATGATAGATGACACAATAAGGAGTCTAACGAGAATCGTTAAAGAAAGGAGAAAAGTGATATTAGTAGGAGATTTCAACTGTAAAGAAGTGGACTGGGAAAATTATGAAAGTGGTATGGGGAAGAAGCCTGGGAGAAAGATTCTTGAACCTAATGATAGACAATATGATGGACCAGAGAGTAAAGGAATGCACAAGATTCAGAGGAAACGACGAGCCGGCGAGATTGGACCTAGTTTTTACAAGGGGGTATACAAATGAATTATGATATAAGATATAAGTGCCCATTGGGAAAGAGTGACCATGTAATATTAGAAATGGATATAGAAGAGGGAAAGGAAGATAGAGACGATTCATACAAAAGAGACCGATTAAATTACAGAAAGGCTGATATTGAGAATCTCAAGAACTATTTTAAAACGTATACTGGGAGATGAAAACTCAGAGACAATGCAAGAGAAGTATAACTTATTTTTGGAAATATACAAAACAGGAGTCAGGAATATGTCCCAAAATATAGACCTAAAGAAGAAGGAAAGAAAGATTGGTTTAATGCAAGGTGTG